>NC_090270.1:78469313-78769313 GCF_040414725.1 Anabrus simplex
GAAGAGGGTTCAATGTAAAACCAGAGTTTGTAAGCTGCTATCTCAGTAACGCGGCGTCACAGAAGTGTGATACAAGTTTCGTTTTGTTCGTCTAACATAGACGAAAAAATGAGCCGTCAATGAGTAAAGCACAATTTACGGTTCAATTTATTGCAATGTACAACTGTAAAACTGGGACACCTTATTCCTAAGAATTAGAGATCGACGTGGGGCCTTCCTAATTACGTCACCGAGCTCGATAACTGCAGTCGCTTAAGTGCGGTCAGTATTCAGTATTCGGGAGATAGTGGGTTCGAGCCCCACTGTGGGCAGCCCTGAAGATGGTTTTCCGTGGTTTCCCATTTTCACACCAGGCAAATGCTGGGGCTGTACCTTAATTAAGGCCACGGCCGCTTCCTTCCCAGTCCTAGCCCCTTCCTGTCCTATCGTCGCCGTAAGACCCATCTGTGTCGGTGCGACGTAAAGCCAATAGCAAAACCTAATTACGTCATTGTTTACTCAAGCAACAAAAAAGTGTTTTGTTAATTGGATTACAGAACCTCTACCGTATGTAGGCTACCGTCACATAGGATGCCAGGAATGCATTCTCTCCGTCTCTCAGTAATAGACATACTGTAGTCTATAACGAGGAAAAATTGTCCCAAATTCTGCAAACTAACATTCAGAAAAAGCACTATCATATAAGTTAAAATTATATATGCACCAAAGTCAGGAGAAGAGTCATATTATGCAATACTAAACGTCCAAATATTCGCCATTAAATCTAAAATCTTCCAAATATGCATTATGGATGAATTTTCCTCTAAAAGGGCCAAAACATGCAAACATGCAGGGAAAAAAGAACGGTTATTTGGAATTGTTAAGCCATAAAACGAATATTTGCAAAGTTTGAGAATTGTAACTAGCTTATTTAAAAACATGCATTTGCATGGAAATCCGGGCTCTACTTATAATCCTTACATTTTACAAAATGTAATTTTTACTCCTGATTTTCTTGAAATAAAATTCTATTCCTAGGTTTCTGCAATTACGGGCCGTGAAAGGATCAATCTCTTCGCCTCCGTGGTGTAATAATTAGTGTGATTACCTGCCACCCCCGGATATCCGGGTTCGATTCCCTGCTCTACCACGAAATTTAAAAAGTATCATGAGGGCTGGAACGTGGTCCACTCAGCCTCGGGAGGTTAACTAAGCCATCTTCGAATTGTTCTTGCGTTGTTTCCCACTTCTTCTCCAGGAAAATGCCAGGATGGTACCTAACTTAAGGCCACGGCCATTTCCTTCCTTGTCTATCCTTTCCGGTCCTCCCATCCTTCCACGAGGACCCTGCTCAGCATAGCAGGTAAGGCCGCCTGGACGAGGTACTGCTCCGCCTTACCAGTTGTATCCCCCGACCTATTGTCTCACGTTCCAGGACAATGCCCCTTGAGGCGGTAGAGGTGGGATCCCTCGCTGAGTCCGAGGGAAAAACCAACCCTGGAGGGTAAACAGATTAAGAAAAAGAAGGAAACATCAGTCTAAATATGTAAAAGAACAGTAATCGTTACATTCTATTCTAGTACTCGATATACAGTAAACTTGTTCTACAATAACTATTAGTACTGAAGATTTTCTTAAAACTAAATATAGGAATTCCTTCAAGTGTTGCTATAGAGCATCTTGTCAGGAAATACAAGGATGTGCATTTCTCCAGAAAGGTCAAAGCTTGGCGATGAGAACGTTGGGAACCAAATGGCAAATTATCTTAAACTCTAAAAGGCATATACTAAAATAAAACCAGTAAATATAATTTAGAAAGTTCCAGGATATCATGCCACTTAGTGTTGATAACTACTTAAGGTCTTGACGCTGAAACAAAGAAACCACACACAAAATTAAGTACAGTAACTTCTTTTTCCTTGCTAACTTGTGTATCATTCCTGGCCCCAGTGAAGAAAACACAGTAATTTCCTTATGACTGAATTTCTGTGAAGTAATTACAGTAATTTTACTGATTACTTGTTTTAAAAGTAATTCGTAATTGAGTAAAATATTTCTTAAGTAACTGGAATCCAGTTCAAATCCTTTTTTCTTGTACTTTCCCCATCACTCACTGTTTATCAAATACTCTGTACCGAGCGTGTTGGCTGTGCGGTTAGGGTCGCGCAGCAGTGGGTTTACATTCGGGAGATGGTGGTTTCGAACCCTACCGTTGGCAGCACTAAAGATTATTTTCCGTTTTCACGCAAGGAAAATGATAAGGGCTGTTCCTTAATTCAGACCACGGCTGCTCTAGCCATTTCCTTCCTTCCCCTCGTGAGTGGAAGCGGTAGAATAACACACATGGTATCATCTGTCTGTCGTAAGAGGTGACTAAAATGGACCCCAGGTGCTCTTAACTTGAAAGCATGGGTTGGCGACCACGGAACCTTTAGCTGAGCCCTAACATTGCTTCCACTTCCTTCTGCCAGACTCCTCCCTTTCATTTACCCTAACCGACCTCTCTCGATCAATTCTTGTTTTTTCGACCCCTTCGGTATTAGTTTTTCGAATTCTAGGGAGTCTTTCATTTTCACGCCTTTCGTGAAGTTTGTCTTTCTTTGGCCGATACATTAATTTTGCGAAGTGCTGGATCCCTTCCATTTCTTCCCTCTGATAGTGTTAATTGCGTATGGTTGCCCAGTTGTACTTCCTCTTAAAACAATAATCAACACCACCACAACCCAATCAATCAATCAATAAATCAATCAATCAATCAGTCAATCAATCAATCAATCAATCAATACTGATCTGCATTTAGGGCAGTCGTCCAGGTGGCAGATTCCCTATCTGTTGTTTTCCTAGACTTTTCTTAAAGGATTTCAAAGAAATTGGACATTTACTGAACATCTCCCTTGGTAAGTTATTCCAATTCCTAACTCCCCTTCCTATACATGAATATTTGCCCCAATTTGTTCTCTTTAATTCCAACTGTATCTTCATATTGTGACCATTCCTACTTTTAAAGACACCACTCAAACTTATTCGTCTACTAATGTCATTCCATGCCTTCTCTCCGCTGACAGCTCGTAACATACCACTTACTCGAGCAGCTCGTCTTCTTTCTCCCGAATCTTCCCAGCCCAAACTTTGCAACATTTCTGTAACGTTACTCTTTTGTCGGAAATCATCAAGAACAAATCAAGCTGCTTTTCTTTGGATTTTTTCCAGTTCTTGAATCAAGTAATCCTGGGGAGGGTCCCATACACTGGAACCATAATCTAGTTGGGGTCTTACCAGATATTTATATGCCCTCTCCCTTACATCCTTACTACAACCCCGAAAGACACTCATAACCATGTGCAGAGATCTGTACCCTTTATTTACAATCCCATTTATGTGATTACCCCAATGGAGATCTTTCCTTATATTAACACCCAGCTACTTACAATGATCCCCAAAAGGAACTTTCACCCCATCAATTCAGTAATTAAAACAGGGAGGACTTTTCCTATTTGTGAAACTCACAACCTGACCTTTAACCCCGTTTATCAACATACCATTGCCTGCTGTCCATCTCACAACATTATCGAGGTCATGATGCAGTTGCTCATAATCTTGTGACTTATTTACTGTGTTACTCTATACAGAATAACATCATCCGCAAAAAGCCTTACCTCTGATTCCACTTCTTTACTCATATCATTGATATATATAAGAAAATATAAAGGTCCAATAATACTGCCTCGAGGAATTCCCCTCTTAATTTATACAGGGTCAGATAAAGCTTAGCCCACTCTAATTCTCTGAGATCTAATTTCTAGAAATATAGCAATCCATTCAGTCATTCTTTTGTCTAGTCCAATCGCACTCATTTTTACCAGTAGTCTTCCATGATCCACCCTATCAAATGCTTTAGACAGGTCAATCGCGATACAGTCCATTTGACCTTCTGAATCCAAGATATATGCTATATCTTTGCTGGAATCCGACAAGTTGAGCTTCAGTGGAATAACTTTTCCTAAAACCGAACTACCTTCTATCGAACCAGTTATTAATTTCACAAACATGTCTAATATAATCAGAAAGAATGCCTTCCCAAAGCTTACATACAATGCATGTCAAACTTACTGGCCTGTAATTTTCAGCTTTATGTCTATCACCCTTTTCTTTATACACAGGGGCAATTACAGCAACTCTCCATTCATTTTCTATACCTCCTTCAACCAAACAATAATCAAATAAGTACTTCAGATATGGTACTATATCCCAACCCGTTATCTTTAGTATATCCCTAGAAATTTTATTAATTCCAGCCGCTTTTCGAGTTTTCAACTTTTGTATTTTATTGTAAATGTCATCGTTATCATACGTACATTTTAATACTTCTTTAGCATTAGTCACCTCTATCCGGACATTATCCTTGTAACCATGCCTTTGCTGGCGAGATATAGTGCTTACAGTGCACTATGTCTTCTGGTATGGGCTATATCAAATTTGTTACTTTCATTGACCTGTCTCAGTCTCATCCTTGACTTTGACAATATGAAGGTGACCGAGGTATGAGTGATGCTAGTAATACCATTCCTTATGCAGCCAGTCCCTGTTATGAATGGTGTGAAAATAACGCTCATAGGGTTGGTTGGTACATGCATTTCAGTGGGCTTGGCAGACTGGCGGACTGATATGTAATAGCAACGGCTGGCTCGGTGAGGAAAGCAACGGAAAACTACCTCACTCCTCATTTCCCTAGCACGCCTCTTCAATGACGCCTAGGCTATTTATGACAGCGTTTGGCGGAGCTGCAGCATACGGGCTGAGTACCCAACATGCGTACATCCTTGTAACCAACAATCTTTACATACTGCTGACTGAATGCTTCTGCCTTTTGAAGATCCTCACATACACACTCCCCTTGTTCATTAATGATTCCTATAATGTCCTCTTGGAACCTGTTTCTGCCTTAAAGTACCTATACACACCCTTCAACTTTTCACTAAAATTTGTATGACCACCAATTATGCTTGCCACCTTGTTTTTCTTAGCTGCCTTTTTTGCTAGATTCAATTTCCTAGTAAGTTCCTTCAATTTCTCTTTACTCCCACAGCCATTTATAACTCTATTTCTTTCCAATCTGGACCTCTTTCTTAGTCTCTTTATTTCTCGATTATAATAAGGTGGGTCTTTACCATTCCTTACCACCTTTAAAGGTACAAACATGTTTTCACATTCCTCAACAGTTTCTTTAAACCCATCTCAGAGTCCGTTTACATTTTTATTTACCGTTTTTCACCGATCATAGTTACTTTTTTAAAACTGCCTCGTGCCTGCTTTATCAATCATATGGTACTGCCTAATAGTCCTACTTTAAGACCTTCCTTTCTACCACATTGCCTCCAAAAACCTGTACGTGTGTGAAGAGCGACGTTTAACCACCAACAAGTAAAAATGTAAACATTGAACGGGGCTGTGTTGCATCATGACTGCAAGTTTGACGTAAAATATGTACCACGTGAGAGGTATTGTCGAAATGAACTACTTAGTATAGGCTTCATTTTTATTTCTTAACTAGTTGCAGTACCCAACATTGGCGGACGAGTCTTATAGAATGTGCAAAGTTACCTAACTCCCCAGAAGTTTACGCCAAAAATTCAGGCATGGTGTTTCACTCGGGACGCAGCAGTAATCCCATCTATCGGAGATGAGTGGCAGCAGAAGAGACAAAACGCATCACATCAATGGTCAATATAACGTTACTATTGATCAGTGTTACTAGCTTGCGATACTGTAGGCCTTCATATTTAGTTTTCTTCCGACTCTGGGATATTACAACTACAACATATAATATAAAGGCAGTCATTTCTCCCTTCATGACTCCCTTTCTTCTTATTCCTCAAGCGATCCTTTCTTTATTTATTTTTTCTCACGTTTTATAATCATCTCCACATTTTTCCTTGTCGATACCGTCCGATGACCACGTGGTTTTACACCTTAAGGCAAGCATGACAAAAACCATCGCCAGTTAACACTTTTAAACAACATTCCCTTGTTAACAATGCTTGGCGTTGATATGAACTAACCGGGCGAGTTGGCCGTGCGATTAGAAGCGCGCGGCTGTGAGCTTGCATCCGGGAGATTGTGGGTTCGAATCCCACTGTCGGCAGCCCTGAAGATGGTTTTCTGTGGTTTCCCATTTTCACACCGGGCAAATGCTGAGGCTGTACCTTGATTAAGGCCACAGCCGCTTCCTTCCAATTTCTAGCCCTTTCCTGTCCCATCGTCGCCAGAAGACCTATCTGTGTGGGTGCGACGTAAAGCAACTAGCAAATAATAATAATAATAATAATAATAATATGAACTAAACAACAAAGGTCTAAATTCACAAATATCTCGGTTATCATAGCTGGTACGGTAAAAAATATATGACATAAATGATCGGAAATTTAATTATATATAACTTTAGTTTTTGCTAACTTTTTTTGCTAGTTGCTTTACGTCGCACAGACACAGATAGGTCTTATGACGACGATGGGATAGGAAAGGGCTAGGAGTGGGAAGGGAGCGGCCATGGCCTTAATTAAGGTACAGACCCACCATTTCCCTGTTGTAAAAATGGGAAACAACGGAAAACCATCTTCAGGGCTGCCGACAGTGGGGTTCGAACCCACTATCTCCCGAATACTGCACGAATACTGCATACTGGCCGCACTGAAGCGACTGCAGCTATTGAGCTCGGTGTAGTATTTATCATAATAATCATGATGTTATTTGTTTTACGTCCCACTAACTACTCTTTTACGATTTTCGGAGACGCCGAGGTGCCGGAATTTAGTCCTGCAGGAGTTCTTTTACGTGCCAGTAAATCTACCGACACGAGGCTGACGTATTTGAGCACCTTCAAATACCACCGGACTGAGCCAGGATCGAACTTGCCATGTTGGGGTCAGAAGGCCAGCGCCTCAACCGTCTGAGCCACTCAGCCCGGCGTAGTATTTATCGATTGGACCATTAATAACATAGATATTTGAGAATTACATTTTTAAACTTCCCCTAAACTGCTATTACAGTCAAAGTGAGTAAAATTATTTATATCCTAGATTGTAGCGCATCGTTCTCCGACTTTACATACCCATTTTCATTAAATTCTCTTCAGCCTTTTTCTCGTGATGCCCGTGCATACACACACATACACATATATACATACATACATACATACATACATACATACATACATACATACATACATACATACATACATACAATTAGACAGAAATGGCGGAAAATTAAAAAGTGTATTTCCTTGTGACTGTGGACTCGACCGATACAGAAATACCATTATTCTTAAAGTCTGAGCAATGTAAATACAAAACTCTTATTTTATATATATATATATTCTAAACAAATTTACACATTTCGATCCCCATGAGTTCCAAGTTAGATTTCCCGCAATGCGACACCTGATGTGTTCAGCTGGGACTCCAGCAGCGCGGAACTCTTTCGGGAAAGTTGGTCACCATAATTTTGAAACACTTCCGATAAGATTCTTGACGCTCGATATTGTTATTTTGGACTTGTTCGAATCCTGAAAAGTCTACTCTGCTCGAGCTGATTACTGTACAAAGAGAATGTACCTGAAAGGTACAGATAAAAACACTACTAGATTCCAGAAAACAGTGCGAGTGTTAATATGCAAAGCTAAACAAAGCATGAAGGCCCTTGGAGGAGTGAAAGGTATAGGCTTCCACTATCCGTAACCTCCGGTTGGGTAGAGTGGTTAGCGCTACGCCCGGACGCCTTTGCCCCCAGGAATTAATCTGGTGCTCAATTTTGGTGTAAGCTGAGTGAACCTCAGGGCCAAGTGCACCTGCGGAAGTGGATGTTTCGTTTCTTAAATTTTACGACTTCCTGACGGGGATTCGAACACACGTCCTTCCGGGCGAACCCAGTACGCCTTTACCGCCTCGGCCGGGCAACCTCTAGAAGCTAAATAATAATAATAATAATAATAATAATAATAATAATAATAATAATAATAACATTTTTAGTTAATCGGTTTATCGTCCAGGTTTGGTTTCTACACCGGACTCAGCGAGGAATCCCATCTCTGATGCCTCAAGTTCTGTGTCCTTGAGTGTGAGTTTTTGGTTAGGCATAAAACTGGGATGGAGGATCAGTACCCCGCACAGGCGGCCGCACCTGCTATGCTGAACAGGGGCCTCGTGCGGGATGGAAATATTGGAAGGGATATGCAAGGAAGTGGGATGGAAACGGCCCTGGCCTTGAGTTGGGTACTAGCCCGTCATTTGTCTGGAGTAGAAGTGGGAAAGCAGGGAAAACCACTTCGAGGATGGCTGAGGCTGGAATCAAAACTCAAAATAATAATAATAATAATAATAATAATAATAATAATAATAATAATAATAATAATAATAATAATAATAATGTCCACCTCTGTGGTGTAGTGGTTAGCGTGATTAGCTGCCATCCCCGGAGGCCCGGATTTATTCTGCGCTCTGCAATGACATTTGAAAATTGGTACGAGAGCTGGAACGGGGCCCGTTCAAACTGGCAAATCGATTCGGCTAAATTTGACGAGATGAAGAGAGAGAATGATAGGACACATCTTAAGACACCCAGATCTTGTTCAGATGGTTTTTGAGGGATGTGTAGGTGGTAAGAACGGTAGGGGTTGACCAAGGTATGAATATGATGAACAGATTAGAACAGATGTAGGATGCAGCAGTTTCGTGGAAATGAAAATGTTAGCATAGGATAGGTATTCTCATTCAGTTCAACAAAATGTTATGTAATGATCATTTTCATAATATTTCATTACTTTCCTTATTCATTGATATGGTGAATTAGGACACAATACTTCTTTAAATTGTAAAAAACAAAATATTGTGTTATATTGTTTTTTTCTTTGAGCTGACATCACTGAAGAAGGGAATGGATGATTTTCCAGAAATATGTATGGTAAAATAAATAGTTTTCAATTATTATAAGGTGTATTGACAAAGCGGACTCAAGTAAAACTATTTTAAATAGTTCTGTAATAGATTGACTCACATTAGCGCTCGTAGTGGTAGGAAAAAGGCAAACTGCTAATCTAATCGACCGGATAACGGTGATTAAAAAATAATTGTATTTTTTATCAATAAATAGATAAATAATATATTTTCATACTTTATTATATTTTATTCATCTAAAATTCGTAACTCGTCGTATCCACAGTATGTTTTATAACATTTACCTGCTTGCCTGAAGGACTAGGACAGTGGATTTTTCTCTGATCAGTTTTATATAGAGGATAGTTACCCGATTGTACTTCCTCTTGAGACAATAATCACCACCACCACCAACCACCACCACTCTTGTTGTGAGATACAATGAGACATTGAATACTATCGTCGTACGTGTTACATCAAATTATTTCGATTTCTAGTAATGTTTTTTTTTTTTTTATAACCCCATCAACCGAAGTTCCGCCTGTTGCCATTTCTATATGGGTGCAGTATTTTTCCTTTTGCCTCTTGGTACAACCAAGTCCCTGTCTTATTGAAGGCTACGGCAGAATGGAAGCTGCTTGGGTACGGGTGCTGAATAATGACATTGTGTTCAGATGTTGTGAGGGCTAGTTGTGCTGCAATAGTGCTTACTGGCCCAGAGGGGAAAGTATCCTGCCCATTTAGTAGAAAATGCCTCATTTTGGCGCTGCTATCGGTTGCTGTGGTTTCCGTATTTGATCCGTTGGAGCACGTTCCAGTTCTTGTACAACTCTTCAAATTTGATGGCAAAGTTAGGAATCGAAGACGGGCCTCCGTAGATGGCAACAAATCACATTAACCACTACACCACAGAGGTAGTCTTATTATTATTATTATTATTATTATTATTATTATTATTATTATTATTATTATTATTATTATTATTATTATTAGAGCCTCCGTGGCTCACCTCTCACTGCTGGGTTCCGTGGTTCAAGTCCCGGTCATTCCATGTGTGATTTGTGCTGGACAAAGCGGAGGCAGGACGGGATTTTCTCCGGGTGCTTGGTTTCTTCCCTGCCATCTTTCATTCCAGCGACAGACATTCTCTTTTTATTTCATTTCATTCATCAGTCATTAATCATTTGCCTCAGAGGAGTGCGGACCCGGCGAGTTGGCCGTGCGGTTCGGGCGCACAGCTGTGAGCCTGCATCCGGGATATAGTGGGTTCGAACCCCACTGTCGGCAGCCCTGAATATGGTGTTCCATGGCTTTCCACTTTTACACCAGGCAAATTAATAAGGCCACGGCGGCTACCTTTCCACTCCCAGGCCTTTCCTATCCCATCGTCGCCATAAGACCTATCTATGTCGGTGAGACGTAAAGCAAATACTTAAAAAAAAAAAAAAAAGAGGAGGAGTGCGACAGATCTCGGCAGCCGGTACAATTCCTATCCTCCATTCCTGACCCGGTCAAATGACTGGAAACAGGCTGAGGATTTTCATTATTATTATTATTATTATTATTATTATTATTATTATTATTATTATTATTATTATTATTATTATTTCCCGCTCCATGGCTAATTGTTTACCGTTGGCGTGTTGGCCTTTGGTCCAAGGAGAGGATTTGGTTAATTCCGACGGCTCGGGGACTGGGTGTGTGCCGTTTGCACCATTAGAATTCATCACAGACGCGCAAGTCTCTTTTAAGGCTTCAACTCGAAAGACCTGCACCTATTTCAGCTGGTACACTTATTCTTGGAAGATTCGAAATTCAACTCCTTCCCTTCAGTTGTCCTTGCGTCATTCGCAAGGTTTCTTTCTTCTTCGGTTTACGGTCCAGGATTTGTTTTTCCCTCGGATTCAGCGAGGGATCCCACCTCTACCGTCTCAAGGGTAGTGTCCTCGAGCGTGAGACATTTGGTCGTGGATACAACTGGGAAGGAGGATTAGTACCTCGTCCAGGTAGCCTCACCTGCTATGCTGAACAGGGGCCTTGTGGGAGCTGGGAAGATCGGAAGCTATAGGTAAGGAATAGGGAAGGAATCGGCCATGGTCTTAAGTTAGGTACCATCGCAGTATTTTTATGTAGAAAAAGGCAAGGAGTCCGCCTCTGTGGTGTAGTGGTTAGTGTGATTAGCTGCCAACCCCGGAGGCCTGGGTTCGATTCCCGGCTCTACCACGAAATTTGAAAAGTGGTACGAGGGCTGGAACGGGGTCCACTCAGCCTCGGGAGGTCAAATGAGTAGAGGTGGGTTCGATTCCCACCTCAGCCATCCTGGAAGTGGTTTACCGTGGTTTCCCACTTCTCCTCCAGGCAAATGGCGGGATGGTACCTAACTTAAGGCCACGGCTGCTTCCTTCCCTCTTCCTTGTCTATCCCTTCCAATCATCCCATAACCCCCGCCCCCCAAGGTCCCTTGTTCAGCATAGCAGGTGAGGCCGCCTTGAGGCGATAGAGGTGGAATCTCTCGCTGAGTCCGAGGGAAAAGCCGATCCTGGAGGGTAAGCAGATTAAGAAAGAAAGAAAAAGCACGGAAAACCTCTTGGAAGGTGGCGGAGGTGGGAATCGAACGCCTCTCTACTCAGTTGAACTCCCAAGGCTGACAAGGAGAGGCCAGACCCAGCGGCAAACCGATTTGAAAGAGCTTTAGTGTACCTGCGGGCGGGGGGGACACTCAAAAGTAGTGATGTGCGCGAATGACGCCTGAAACAGCGAGAATCGGTTCCTATGACTCCGAGGTCGCACTCAATAAATGTCGCATGCGAAGAATCGGTTCAGCAAGGACGTCACCAGACTGTGTTGAGCGCACTCACTAGAGAGAGTCGTCCGTAAATAAGTGGAGCAAATTCGAATGTGTAATCTTTACTATTTGTTTATTATTTGTTCTCTATACAGTATAGTATGATATAACACCCATTTAAATTAAATGTCTTATTGGTTGTCATGAATGAATTACTTGCATACCACATAATAACGAAATAGTCCACCTGTGTGGTGTAGTGGTTAGCGTGATTTGCTGCCACTCCCTGAGGCTCGGATTCGATTCCCGGCTCTGCTACGAAATTTAGAACCGGGTCAACTCAGACTTGGGAGGTTAACTGAGTAGAGGTGGGCTCAATTCCCACCTTATCCATCCATGAAGTGGTTTCCCGTGATTTACCACGCCTCTTTCCAGGCAAATACCGGGATGGTTCCTAACTTAAGGCCACGGTCGCTTCCTTCCCCGTTCTTGCCTGTCCTCCCCCTTTTCCCCCTGTGGGTGGGGGCGGTAGAATAACACCCACGGTATCCCCTGCCTGTTGTAAGAGGCGACTAAAAGGGGCCTCAGGGGCTCTGAAATTTGGAGCGTGGGTTGGCGTCCACGGGGCCCTCAGCTGAGTCCTGGCATTGCTTCCACTTACTTGTGCCAGGCTCCTCACTTTCATCTATCCTATCTGACCTCTCTTGGTCAACTCTTGTTCTTTTCCGACCCCGACGCTATTAGGTTTGCGAGGGCTAGGGAGTCTTTCATTTTCACGCCCTTCGCGGCCCTTGTCTTCCTTTGGCCGATATCTTCACTTTTCGAAGTGTCGGTTCCCTTCCATTCTTTCCCTCTGATTAGTGTTATATAGAGGATGGTTGCCTAGTTGTACTTCCTCTTAAAACAATAATCACCACCACCACCACCTCTTGCCTGTCCATTCCAATGTTCCCATCCCTCCACAAGGCCCCTGTTCAGCATAGCAGGTGAGGCCGCCTGGGCAAGTCTCACGCTCCAAGACACTGCCCTTGAGACGGTAGAGGTGGGATCCCTCTCTGCGTCCGAGGGAAGAACTAACCCTGGAGGGTAAACAGATAAGAAAGAATAATGGAATAACATTACACATTTCGACACTGGGTGTAGCAATCGACGTTGCTATTTATGCTTAATATACTGTATTCTGCTTTTAATGTGGTTATCAAATATCGCCAGTGTATGTGTATAAGTCCGGCCCCGCGGTGTAGGGGGCAACGCGTCCGCCTGTCATCCAGCGGCCCCGGGTACGATTCCCGGCCGGGTCAGGTTAATTCGCCTGGCCTGGGGATTGGGCGTTTGTGTCTTCCTTAATATTCCTCTCCTCACATTCTACACATTACACTTTCGCCATTACATAATACACGCAGTTTCCTCACATAAGGTGCCAGTAGGGACAAAAAATCTACATACGTCGACGCCCCTAAAAAATAGCTTAAAAATATTTGTATAAAGTGTGTGATATCATACACTTAAGAAAATGGAAACTGCAACACCATGAAGGCATTGGTCGTTTGTGTTGATTTTTAAGATATGGAACGATGCCATGTAGGTATATAAACGATCAAAGTTTCAGACCCATTGGATTGTTGCTACAGGTCTCCCCACGTGATTGGTCGCGGAGGAATCAACTCCAGTATACGGACTCTGGTGTAGCGTAGTTGACTTGCAGTCTGTGCAGTGAAGTGTTCCCCGTCAAACATGCCTCGACGACAGAGAAGAGCACGCTATCAACAACTGTCGCCGTTTGAGAGGGCTCGGATAATTGGGCTGTGTGAGGCTGGATTATCGCTAAGGACTGTCACTGCACGTGTTGGCCCACAGGCATCTACGGTGCAACGAGTATGGCAGCAGTGATCAAATGAAGGTACCCACACTCGTAGACCTGGCACAGGCCCAGCGCGACAGACAACTGTGAGAGAGGATCGCCGCATCATTCGGATGGCCCGGATGGAACCCCATGCAAGAGCAGCGCAAATTCGAGCAGCTGTGGCACCCCACGTTAAACAACAAACAGTTGGTAATCGCCTGCGTGCAGCTGGATTACGAACCCGTGTCCCTGCAGAAGGTGTTCCATTGTCCCCACAACAGCGACGTGTAAGGCTGGCCTGGTGTCGAGAAAGATCGACGTGGGTCGACGAATGGCATAGGGTCGTCTTTAGTGATGAATCGCGCTTCTGTCTTGCCTGGAATGATCGCGCCGGAATCGTGTGCGCCGACGTACCGGGGAGAGGTGCCGCCCAGATCTTATTGTCGAGAGGCACACAGGGCCAACAGCAAGCATTAAGGTCTGGGGAGCTATTGGCTTCAATGTGAAATCACAATTAGTGCTTGTTGAGGGCGCTATGACTGCTCGACAGTACGTTGATAGGGTACTCAATCCAGTGGTTGTCCCTATGATGGCGAACATTGCTAGTGGGATGTTTCAGCAGGACAATGCCCGGGTTTACACTGCACGCATCTCCAGAGAAGCTCTCCACGATATCACAACCTTAGAATGGCTCGCCAGATCCCCGGACCTCAGTCCTACTGAGCATGTGTGGGACATGATGGGTCGACAACTGGCCAACCGTCCTCAGCCATCCGCAACTCTGGAACAACTGACCCGTGCAGTGCAGCAAGCACGGGCCACAATTCCTCAGGAAGCGATCCAGGGCCTTATTGACTCCATTCCTCGACGAATTCATCAGTGTATTGCAGCTCGTGATGGGCACATCCTGTATTGATTGTTGTCCAAACTTGCGATCAGAGGGACATGAAAGTGTAATCATCGAATCACAACCGAACACTCGTCCTGCATGTTCAATTGCAGGAATGTAGCACCACTCCTTCTGGGTGTTGCAATTTCCATTTTCTTCAGTGTGTTTCTACTAAGTACACAACTTGTTTGGCATGTATGTATGTTGGGTATTCAGCCCGAAGACTGGTTTGATCTTCCACAGTTCCCCAACAGCTGTCATAAATAGCCTAGGCGTCACTGAAGAGGCATACTAGGGAAATGAGGAGTGAGTCAGTTTCCCGTTGCTTTCCTTACCGAGCCAGAAGTTGCTATTACACATCAGTCTGCCAATCCCACTGAAATGCATGCACCAACCGACCCTATGAGTGATATTTTCACACCATTCATAACAGAGACTGGCTGCATAACGAATGGTATTACTAGCATCGCTCCGTCACTTTCATTTGTCAAAGCCAAGGATGAGACTGAGACAGGGCAATGAAAGTAACACATTTATTCTAGTCCATACCAGAAGACACAGTGCACTGTCAACACTACATCTTGCCAGCAAAGGCAAACTTGTTTGGTAGCTACTTGTTTTCCGTTACATTTAATTTGAAATACACATTTCATACTACTACTAAATATGATGAGAAACTGTTAGAATTACTATTTTTGTTTTTATCGCTGCTTGACAATAGCTAAGTCTCTTCAGAACAAGTGTATTATGAAATAGTAGTATTATATTATACTGCATGACGTCATAATCCCCGTACAAGTTTTGATTTATTGACAATCCATACAATTTGATTAGTTCCAAACACAGAATCATATATTCTGATGAAATTACAGTCGTATTTGAATATATAGTCCGCCTCTGTGGTGTTGTGGTAAGCGTGATTAGCTGCCACTTCCGGAGGCCCGGGTTCGATTCGCGGCACTGCCACGAAATTTGAAAAGTGGTGGGAGGGCTGGAACGGGCTCCACTCAGTCTCAGGAGGTCAACTGAGTATAGAGATGGGTTCGATTTCCACCTCGGCCATCCTCGAAGTGGTTTTCCGTGGTTTCCCACTTCTCCTCCAGGCAAATGACGGGATGATACCTAACTCAAGGCTATGGCCACTTCCATCCCTTGTCTATCCTTTCCAATCTTTCCATCCCCCAACAAGGCCCCTGTTCAGCATAGATGGTGAGGGAGGCTGCCTGTGTGAGGTACTGGTCCCCCTTTCCAGTTGTATCCCATAACCCAAAGTGCCACGCTCCACGCCTTTGAGGCGGTAGAGCTGGAATCCCTCGCCGAGTCCGAGGTAAAAACCAACCCTGGAGGGTAAACAGATTAAGTAGAAGAAGAAGAAGAAGAAGAAGAAGAAGAAGAAGAAGAAGAAGAAGAAGAAGAAGATACTATAATGAGAGCAGTCATGGCTTGTAGAGTGACCTGGTTATCAACCAAAACGAACTCACATTACAGAACACATTCGCGCTCCACGTGTTTACGTATCTGCATCATAGTTGGTTGAATCGATCGTGGAATTGGGCAGCCGATTCCCCAGGGATATGGAATCGACTCTTTGCGATTCCAGTCGCACCCCATCACTAGTGATAATCATTGTAAAGCGCAAGTCAAAAGGACAATGGGTTCCGAACGTGTGTATTAGGAGCACCTGTTGTCTTTTGTCCTGAAACCTGGTGTAAACAAGACAGGTGAATATCACAAATCTGGACAAGAGATGGCATGACATACGTCCACTGTCCTTATCGGCATAGAAATCTCCAGTAACAGAGAGTCGAATAACTGTGCAGTGCTTCCGCTCTCCCTGTTGGAAAATATCATTACATTCAGTCTTGAATGACTAACAGTGCTGACATTCCTTGGTGACCATACATGATTAGTGAAGCTGTAGACTAAAAGTGAAACTGTGCATGTGTTGATAGAATACGTAACAGTCGGAGTAGAAACTTGGAAATTGAAAGGTAGGCTTATCATAACTATTTAAGTTTATGTTGTGTTAGTTTTATCCTTTTATTTTGCAAATGTTATCTTATATTGTCTTCGGATCATATAGGAAACGGGCCCATGACGTCGATGTTAGGCCCCTTTAAACAATGAACAAACAATAACAAAACATATACGAAACTATATACTAAACCGTCTTGCTAATTTAAACCATTTAACTTATCTTACCACAGATAACTCCTTCGTACATGTACATAAAATATTTGCGTCAAATTTACTCAGTAGTAAGGTCAATCCGTGCTCGATTTTTAATTTTTTTGCCTTCTACTGTATGTGTACAAATTTCGTAATAAGGCCTTTAACTTTATTTCTTGTATTTTGAGAAATATTTGTCATTCTTGTGGTGAGTTGTTATATTTCCATTCGTTCCCATAAGGCTTTTTAAGTCATATTGAGGAAATAGGACGCATAAGGTTGTGCTCGGCTAATATGTTCCATATTCTTCTTAAATGTTAAGATCGGTGTAACCATTGAAGCCAGGAGGGTGAATTTCTCACATTTCTTAACGTACAAGTGTGTCCATTTCCTCCGTTTATTGAGTGGTCTGAAAAGCTAGATCCTGTGTATTTCTTCACTAGTCTGATATGTTCTGTGTACCTACATCGTTTTGAAATTTGATGAATGCAGAATTTGTAAACTCTTTATTTTCTTCTTTATCTGTTTACCCTTCAGTGTTAGTTCTTTCCCTTGGACTCAGCGGGAGATCCCACCTCTAACGCCTCAAGCGCAGTGTCCTGGAGCGTGAGACTTTGGGTTACGGGGATACAACTGGAGGGCTAGTACCTCGCCCAGGCGGCCTCACCTGTTATGTTGAACAGAGGCCTTGTGGGGGAGATGGGGAGATCGAAAGGGATATACAAGAAAGAGAGAATGGCCTTAAGTTAGGTACCGTCCCCGCATTTGCCTGGAGGAGAAGTGGAAAACTACGGAAAACCACTTCCAGGCTGGATGGGGTGGGAGCCCAACCCCCTCTACTCAGTTGATCTCCAGAGGCTGAGTGGACCCCGTTGCAGCCCTCGTACCACTTTTCAAATTTCGTGACATAGCCAGGAATCGAACCCGGGCCTCCGGGGGTAGTAGCTAATTACGCTAACCACTACAATACAAAGGCGGCGTAGAATATTGTTTGCGAGTTAAAAGCTTCTAAACCCTCCGTGTTTTGTATTAAATGCTGTCTTGTACTATAATATTCAGAATTTTTGAGTTTGGATTGAAACATGTTAGCGTGCATTTAAGATAAAATTGACCGGGCGAGTTGGTTGTACAGGTAGAACTGCGCGGCTGTGAGCTTGCATCCAGGAGATTGTGGGTTCGAACCCCACTGTCTGCAGCCCTGAAGATGTTTTCCGTGGTTTTCCATTTTCACACCAGGCAAATGCTGGGGTTGTATCCTAATGAAGGCCATGGCCGCTTCCTTCCCATCGTCGCCATAAAGGCTTATCTGTGTCGGTGTGACGTAAATCAAATTGTAAAAGAAAAAGATAAAATTGCAGTTCTGGCTGTGATTAAGTAACTTTGTTTTCATCGGTTTACATTATGAAACTTAACAGAGGCTTCAACACGAAGAGGTATTTGGCCACCCGATTCCCCATTTATGAGCATAACTTTGTATGGAGTAGTAACAGACTCTCGCGTCAATCTTCTGGTCCGGCTTCTTGAAGTGAATTCTTGTTCTCTTTGCACACTTAAAATATTACCGAGGCCATGATCCTTCCCTACCATTAGCAGAGACTTGAATTCTTCAAGCGTTCGAAACTTCCCCGCGTTGCTGACCCAGGGCTGTGCAAGCTTAGCGTTGACAGTTTTTTTCGGGGGGGGGGGGGGGGATGGTCGGGGAGACCAAACTCGCGCGTGGCAATCGACTCAATCTAGGCTACATTGCCTCCGACATGCTATTAGATTCTAAGAAGAAAAGAGATAGGAGGGAAGATTGGGAATGGTACTTCATGAGTACCTGCCTGTTTGCACGTCAGACGCGTTACCAGGCAAGGTTAGCGTTGTTAACGTGGTGTTAAGGAGCGGTATTAAGAGTCCGGGAAAAACTACATAGGCGGAAAGAGAAAGAAGAGTCCAGGGTTGTGTTAGTTAGGAATATGCGTCATGCAATCATAACAATTTTTCCTTGCGTTTGTCAGTTATTATAGGGATCAGTCCTTCTTGTCACTGCCGGACGTGGCTTGGGTCCTCTAGTGTCTGGGCTTTGGGCCACAGGTTAGTCCCTTGTTCCAGCAGCCAGCGGTCCCTGGTGCCAAGTCTCCTTTAAGGAGAAGGGAAATAGAGCCAAGCCTTACTTTAGGTAAGGAGCTTCTTCTTTTTCGCCTGATGACGTCCCGTTCTTGCAGTGTTGGTGGCACACACTTGTCACTGCAGTCTGTAACTATATACACATCTTAATAGAGTGCGGGCTGTTCTTCCGTTCTCGTGTCCTGGATGTCCTGTATAACTGTAGAATAGTGTAAAACAATAACTGGAAAGTTATAACTGAAAATAATGGAATTAATGAAATAAATGTACAATAGAATGGCCAGTATGTAGCTTCTAGAGGTGGGCTTTCTGTCCACTCCCTTGTCACTGGCGAGGGACGGATGTGGACTGGGTCGTCTCTTATTATATGGCTGTGTTGGCATCGTCATTTGTATTTCTTCTCTTGATCGTTCCTCGCTTGCATCCCTGTGGTGGTTTGAGCTGTAACATAATAGACATGTACAAATGTACAAGTGACTACAGTGTGGGATGTGTGCAAAATATTGTGTGGTGCGAAGTAGTGAGAGGGTGTCAGCTTAGGAGGGGGGGGGGGATGTTTTGGGACCTCCGGCCTCTTCCCCCTGTGGGTGGGGGTGGTAGAATAACACCCACGGTATCCCCTGCCTGTCGTAAGAGGCGACTAAAAGGGGCCCCAGGGGCTCTGAACTTTGGAGCGTGGGTTGGCGACCACGTGGCCCTTATCTGAGTCCTGGCATTGCTTCCACTTACTTGTGCCAGACTCCTCACTTTCATCTATCCGACCTCTCTTGGTCAACTCTTGTTCTTTTCCGACCCCGACGCTATTAGGTTTGCGAGGGCTAGGGAGTCTTTCATTTTCACGCCCTTCGTGGCCTTGGCCGATATCTTCATTTTTCGAAGTGTCGGCCCCCTTCCATTTTCCCCACTGATTAGTGTTATATAGAGGATGGTTGCCTAGTTGTACTTCCTCTTAAAACAATAATCACCACCACCACCTCCGGCCTCTTAACCCTGTGGCTGAACAGAATGTGTTGAACCCTTTTCGTAGAATTATGGGTTCGGTGTTTCGGGAGGGGTATTTTGTGTACAGATCTACGTCGTAGCGTCCTGTTCCACTGACTAGTGGGTTGATCTTTATTACCCCGCAATTTCGCGTAGGTGGCGTATTGGTGAGTCAGTTAGGAGTCTAGCCGCTGCTCGAATGAATTTATTTTGTATTAGTTCCAGCTGTCCGACTCGTTGGCTGAATGGTCAGCGTACTGGCCTTCGGTTCAGAGGGTCCCGCGTTCGATTCCCGGCCGGGTCGGGGATTTTAACCGTCATTGGTTAATTCCAATGTCCCGGGGGCTGGGTGTCTGTGTTGTCCCCAACATCCCTGCAACTCACACACCACACATAACACTATCCTCTACCACAATAACACGAAGTTACCTATACATGGCAGATGCCACCCACCCTACACGGAGGGTCTGCCTTACAAGGGCTGCACTCGGCTAGAAAAAACCACACGAAATTATTATTAGTTCCAGCTTATCCAAGTTCGTCATAGCAGTGTGGCCCCATGCGGGGGCTCCGTACGTGATTATTGGCCTAATTAAGGCCTTGTACTTGTTAGTTGCTACTTTCGTGTTAATACTGGATTTCTTGTTCAGTATAGGATAGAGCTGTATTAGTCGTATGTGTGTTCTTCGCTGGATGGCTTTAATGTGATGCAGCGTGGTTAAGATTTAAAAAAAATAACATTGGAAGAAATACTTACTTTGCCGAGGTAACCGGATGTTAGGGCAATGGTCTTCTGGCATCAAGTTGGCGGGTTCGATTCCAGTTCAGTCTCGTGGTATTTGAAGGTGCTCAGTTACGCGTGCAGGTTTTGATGGTGGTGGAAGTACAAGTGGCCAGTCATTCTCTCTTTACACTAAATCAGAGGCAAAAATAGGAAAGAGAGGGCTATAAGAGTGTGAAAATGAGACTCCCTAGAAGTCACAAACCTAAGCCAAAGAGAACAAGAGTTGACCTTGAATGATCGGATAGAACAGATGAAAGAGCGGAACTTGGCACATGGTGTAAACAATGTCAAAGTCACATAGTTTAGCTTTATATAGCAACGCAGTGTGTGTGACACCAAATGGTTTTTAACATGCCACCAACAATAATTGTCTGCCTTTCAAATATGGTAGTTAGAAGGAAGGCATTCTTTTGTTGTTTGATTGTCGTACTTAATATATCCGTTAAAGTTTTCCATTGCGTTGACATGTTTTTCTAAGTGTTAGATTTAGTGCGTCGACGAACTGAAAAAGTTAAAAGTTATATTTCAAAGATCGGGTACATCACAATTGACTCACAGCTATCACTCTTAACTACATGTTTATTAAATGGGTAACCTGTACACTAAACGAATCTCTTGTCGTCTATAATTTTTTGTTTTTAAAAGTTGTAAAGTGTAAGTACTGATATCGTCATGATATTCCAATAATTTTTCTTCCTTTCTTAATCTGCTTACCCACCAGGGTCGGATTTACCCTCGGACCCTCCTCTACCACCTCAAGGGCAATGTCCTGGAGCTTCAGACTCTGGGTCGGGGGATACAACTGGGGAGGATGACCAGTACCTCGCCCAGGCTGGCTCACCTGCTATGCTGAACAGGGGCCTTGTGCTGGGATGGGAAGGCAAGGAGGAGGGAAGGAAACGGCCGTGGCCTTAATTTAGGTACCATCCCGGCATTTACCTGGAGGAGAAGTGGGAAACCACGGAAAACCACTTCGAGGATGGCTGAGGTGGGAATCGAACCCACCTCTACTCAGTTGACCTCCCGAGACTGAGTGGACTCCGTTCCAGCCCTCGTAACACTTTTCAAATTTCGTGGCAGAGCCGGGAATCGAACACGGAATTTCGGCGGTGGCAGCTAATCACGCTAACCACTACACCACATGCTTTTCTACACCATCGGGTACATCATCTCAGATGGACCTTCTTAAGACGAACATCACTATTGACTCACAGCTATCATTCTTAAATACATGTTTGCTAACTGGGTACTGTACACTGAATGGAATCTCTTTCCGTCTAGAGATTTTTTCTTTTTTTTAAGTTGTAAAATCTATTTACTGAGATTGTCATGATATTCGATCAGTTATTTCAATAATTTAATTAACCAGTTTGTCATGATATTTCACCAATTACTACAGTTAAACATTGAAATGTTTGCAATGTGCAGTATTTTGAGAGAGGGAGTGCCCGGCCGAGGTGGTTCATTCGGAAATACTTGGGTTCGATTCCCTCTCAGGAAGTCGAAAAATAGAACAATTTAACCACTTCCGGAGGTGCGCATGGCCTTAAGGTTCACTTAGTCTACCTGTAGCGGCGATTGGAAATTAGATGTTGGGAGGGGGGGGGGGCAATAATTTTACAGAAAAAAAAGTACCCGGGTTTGTGGGGCGGGGGGAGGTATATACATAACATTTTTTTTTAAAAAAAGGAACTACAAAATTGCAAGTTTTCTGATGTTCTCTGAGAGAACTTCGACAGAGAGGTAAAAGTTGTCAGTTCTTACAATTGACTTTACTTCGCACCGACACAGATAGGTCTTATGGCGACGGAAGGATAGTAAATGTCTAGAAGTGGGATTGAAGCGGCCGTGGTCTTAATTAAGGTATAGCCCTATCTTCAGGGCTGCCGACAATGGGGTTCAAACCTATTATCTCCCAGATGCTAGCTCACAGCCACGCACCGCTAACCGCACGTCCAATTCGCCCGGTAGGTTGACAGTTTACCAACTTAAGTGCGGTACCAATAATTTCTTGATATTTTGATTCAATATTATAAAATGAAATATTCAGCAAGGGAAGAATATTACACATGTATTACAATGAAATAGATTAAAGCGTGATTAAATCATTTAGTATTTGACTATACACTAAGAAACTAACAAACACTAAAGATACTGTCACACTGACGAATGCACACGGGGAGCGGGTGAATCATACCTCAAGTCCATGACCTTGGCAAAAAATTATACCCCTGCTACCCTTCCTTACAGCACATGTTACTGCTGCTGCGCGAGTCTCCGGCGGCAGTCAGGTGAGAGTGAAACGTCCCCCTCAGCAGCTCTTGCAGTGTTTCCGCTGTCTGAGGTGGGGCCACCGTCAGGTTAGCTGTGGGCTCGAGGTGAGGTGCAACCGCTGTGGTGGTGATCACTACTACACGGCCTGCGCAACACTTAGAGACGCGCCGGTGTGCGCCAACTGCTCGGGGGGCCACCCGGCCTCCCATCGCAGTTGCCCTGTCTACCGGGCCATGGCGCGGGCAGAGAGGAAGGAGGCCCGGCGCCATGACCCACCCCCTTCCAGGAGGCCCCCGCCTCGGCGGGCTTGGCTTCATTCTCCGGGATCGGAGACTGGGTACGAGGTACCCCAAGGAGGTGGAGTCGTGCGACAGGCCCTAGTGGTACTTGACGCATGGCTCCGCAGCCGGCAAGGACCGCGCTAGTCACAGCAGTGCCCAGACGGACTGATCCCCAGGTGATGGAAAGGCAAGGAATTGGTTTATGTATTGTGCATGTTACCTGTTCCTAACTAACACAACCTCTGGTCTTTTTCCAGCCCACATCCTTGCATGTGCTATCACAAGATGTCAGGTTTTACATGTAGGCTCTTTCTTCTTTCTGCCTATGTGGTTTTTCCCTGACCCTTCAATACCATACTTCAACACCATATACCTAATACAATCTCGCCTGGTAGCGTGTCTGACATGGAAACAGGCAGATACTCCTTGTATCACTTCCCACTCTTCCCTGCTATCTCTTTCTTCTTCTTAGAAATAATAGCATGTCGGAGGCCATGTAGATTGAGTCGTTGGTCACGCGGGGGGAGCGGGCTTCGGGGGCCCCCCCGATAAAAAAAAAAAAAAAGAGTCTCCGCTACTTGCTGTGCTGCTATGCAGATCGGTTAGCCGCAACGAACGATATTTTGTGCGTATTTCCGCTAATAATTTTGTTAAGTATTAAATAAATTAAACAAAGAATTACTTTGTAGACTACAAATTGCTTATTTTCATGGAATAAAAATATAAAGTTTTCTACACAAAGTGGCGGGGTGTGGGCGACTGCCCTCCCCCACGCGCCCCTTAATCGCCGCTACTGAAGCCTACACCGAAAATGTATCCCAAGTTAATTCCTGGCGACAAAGGGGCCCGGGCGTAGAGCTAACCACTCTACCCCACCAAGTGCCGAGGTTACAGATGGTGGAAGCCTTTACATTCCACCCCTCCAAGGACCTTCGTGGCCTCTACGGAGATGACTTCTTTTTGAGCTTTGCGAGATGAAGGAAGTTCTATTGGATACTCGTTGAGGGTGGTGAGTTTCTACTTTACAACTCTTTCTAATCGTTAGGGGTACTCAACTTTGGAGAGTGCGTTGGCGACCATAGGTTCATTAGCTGAGTGACTTTCTTTCAAAATCAAAATCAATCACTACTGCTCTGTATTTAGGGCAGTCACCCAGGTGTCAAATTTTCTACCTGTTGTTTTCCTAGCATTTTCTTAAATGATTGCAAAGAAATTGGAAATTTATTGAACATCTCCGTTGGTAAGTTATTCCAGTCTCTAACTCCCCTTCCAATAAACGAATATTTGCCCCAGTTTGTCCTCTTGAATTCCAACTTTATCGTCATACTGTGATCTCTCCTACTTTTATAGACACCACTCAAACGTATTCGTCTACTGATGTCATTCCACACCATCTCTCTATTAATAGCCCGGAACATACTACTTAGCAGAACAGCTCGTCTCCTTCCCCCCAAATCTTCCCAGCCCAAACTTTGCAACATTTTTGTAACGGTAATCTTTTGTCGGCAGTCACCCAGAACAAATCGAGCTGCTTTTCTTTGTTTTGTTTTTTTCCAGTTCTAGAATCAAGTAATCCTGATGGGTGTCCCATACACTGGAACCATACTTTAGTTGGGGTCTTACCAGAGACTTATATACCGGGCGAGTTGGCCGTGCGCGTAGAGGCGCGCGGCTGTAAGCTTGCATCCGGGAGATAGTAGGTTCGAATCCCACTATCGGCAGCCCTGAAGATGGTTTTCCGTGGTTTCCCATTTTCACACCAGGCAAATGCTGGGGCTGTACCTTAATTAAGCCCACGGCCGCTTCCTTCCAACTCCTAGGCCTTTCCTATCCCATCGTCGTCATAAGACCTATCTGTGTCGGTGCGAGGTAAAGCACCTAGCAAAAAAAGAAAAAAGACTTATATGCCCTCTGCTTTACATACTTACTACAACCCCCTAAACACACTCATAACCATATGCAGAGATCTGTGTAATTTATTTACAATCATATTTATGTGATTAGCCCAATGAAGATCTTTTCTTGTGTCAGGCCACTCGATTTCATGTTTCCTATCTGACTTTCCTTGTTCAAATCTTGTTCTCTTCCGATCCCATCGGTATTAGGTTTGCGAGACCACGCCCTTTTTAGTGCCGACACGCCGATTCTTCCCAAGGTCGGACATCTTACAGTTTCTAACTACACAAGTGTTCTCTCCGTACCATGAAAGGGTACGGTGGGCCTTTTAGAGGCTAACGTCCTCTCTCAGGCCGGGAGATTTAGTTTTAATACAAGTTGCTTTACATCGCACCGACACAGATAGGCCTTGCGGCGACGAGGGGATAGAAGGGCTAGGAGTGGGAGGGAAGCGGCCTTTGCCTTAATTAAGGTACAGCCCCAGCACTTGCCTTGTGTGGAAACGGGAAAACATGGAAAAGCATCTTCAGGGTTGCCGACAGTGGGGTTCGAACGCACTAACTCCCCAATGCAAGTCACAGCTGCGCGCCCCTAACCGCACAGCCTCAGACCAGAAGATTTGTGGTGATGATGGAGATGTGTGGAAAAGGTAAAGAGGCTAGGGGCGGTGACCTGTACTAGGAACTGTCACGGTATTCGCGTTAATGGAGGAGAATGGATAACCACGGAAAACCATTCTCAGGACAGCCGACGGTGGGAAGCTGCCCTACCTCCGTCTTCCGAATACAGAGGTGTAGAGCCATACTAGAGCCGTGGTTCTGTTCTGTGTTATAAGGGAATAGTTGTCAATTTACACCACGATCGGCTCTATCTACTCTCAGAGCGTTGTTAGAAGACGTAGATTGTTTCCCTATTACGATCAGTTCTTCTCGTTTACAACCATTTCAGAGAAAGTTATAGCCTAATAATTATCTATTACGATTCCTTGAACAAATTTCCTACCGTAGACTTATTTATAGAAAGCTGGACAAAGACGACAAGGCAGTGGACATAGAAAGCGTGCAGCGGTTGACCTTTGGAAGCCCCACCATTATTCGACTTGGTTCCACAGAAAACACTTTTACTTTTTGGATCATGTTCAAGCTTGGATACAGCTCAAAAAAGAGTAAAAGTCCTGTTCGAGTGAGAAAGTCACAAGATAACCTTGGCGGGCTGATGGCAGTGTATCGACGGGATATGGTTCTGTTGTTGATGTGTGATTGGTTAGAAGTCAAACTTTTCAGCGAGGTCATTTTAAGCATGAGAATGTCAAAAGATAACGTTTCCGGTCATTCTAATGCAATTAATAATAATATAATATAATATAATATAATATAATATAATATAATATAATATAATATAATATAATATAATATAATATAATATAATATAATATAATATAATATAATATGCCGGCCCCATGGTGTAGGGATAGCGTAGCTGCCTCTTACCCGGAGGCCCCGGGTTCGATTCCTGGCCAGGTCAGGAAATTTTACCTGGACCTGAGGGCTGGTTCGAGGTCCACTCAGCCTACGTGATTAGAAATGAGGATCTATCTGACGGTGAGAAAGCGGCCCCGGTCTAGAAAGCCAAGAATAACGGCCGACAGGATTCGTCGTGCTGACCACACGACACCTCGCAATCTGCAGGCCTTCTGGCTGAGCAGCGGTCGCTTGGTAGGCCAAGGCCCTTCAAGGGCTGTAGTGCCATGAGGTTTATAATATAATATAATATAATATAATATAATATAATATATTATTATTATTATTATTATTATTATTTTACGTCCCACTAACTTCTTTTAACGTTTTTCGAGACTCCGAGATGCCGGAACGTTCTCCCGCAGGAGTTCTTTTACGGGCTAGTAAATCTACCGACACGAGGCTGATGTATTTGAGCACCCTCAAATACCAGCAGACTGAGCCAGGATTTAACCTGCCAAGCTGTGGTCAGAAGGCCAGCATTCTACCGCCTGAGCTACTCAGTTTAATAATAATAATAATAATAATAATAATAATAATAATAATAATAATAATAATAATAATAATTTATTTCAGACTTTATTTTTCGTCGTTGTCTTTTCACTAAGGCGGCTTTGGTTCTAATCACATATTCGTAATACCCATCTCATATTAAGATTTATTTATATATAGCATTTACTTTATAAAATTGTGTTCAAGGGCCAGAAGTGGGAGTCTTGTTTCTAAATTTTTGACTTACTGGCTGGGAATCGCACCCACGTTCTTCTAGGTCAATGAAACACTCGTTTTTTTCTTTTACACTTTGCTTTACGTCGCACAGACACGGATATGTATTATGGGGACGATGGGAAAAGCTTAGGAGTTTGAAGGAAGCGGCCGTTGCCTTAATTACGATACAGCCCCAGCATTTGCTTGATGTCAAAATGGGAAACAACGGAAAACCTTCATCAGGGCTGCCGTCAGTGGAATTCGAAACCACTATCTCCCGGATGCTAGCTCACAGCCATGCACCCCTAACCGCATGGCCAACTCGCTTGGTGTGGCCCTAATTAAGGTAGAGTCTGTGAAAATGGGAATCCACAGAAACCCATCTCCACTGCTACCGAGAGTGGGGTTCGAACCTCCTATCCCTCGAATTCAAGCTCACAGCTGCCTGACCGTGACCGTACCGCCAACTCGCTCGGTCGTCAAATTAAAATGCCGTTGTATCATAACCGGGTCATACTGTATTATAAGGCTATTATTATTATTATTATTATTATTATTATTATTATTATTATTATTATTATTATTATTATTATTATTATTCCTGGCATTTTTTACAAATTTCGAGGTCGGTGTTAGATGTTGAATTGGCTCAGTTTTGCGGCCCGATATCCTTCCTGACGCCAACACTACAGTGTGTTTTCTACGGGAGTTGGTAGTGCGGTGTGTGTGCAGGAAAGTATGTGTATTACGATGAACGAACACTCCTAGTCTCCGAGGTTGTAAAATTAACCAAAAGTAGGTATAAATTCTCGGCACAGTCAGGAACCGAATTTAGGGTTTTATGAACCGAGGGCCTCTACGCTGGCCGTTCGGCCAAGGACCCGAAAGTTCAGACAACACTTGTAATAAAAACAATAAAATCAAAAGGAACGTAAGCACTAGGGAGCTTCCAATATAAAGGTGTGTGTAAACATTCGAGAGAAATGGTATTGAGGTACACTCTTTGCAAAGCTATAAATCTCTTACAGTGATCAATACATGATTGAATTCCAGTTTAGAAAAGAGATAAATTCCTTTATGAAAACCTCCAAAGCACACAAGCAAGCAAGCAAGGAAGCAAAAGAGAAAAGACGTTTTCGTTTCCTAATCTGAAGGGTTGGTGTGGGCCACCTAGAGGATTACATCCTATTTCCGGTCAAGAATAGGATGGAGTTTATCGGCCTTATGGCTAATGGATTTATTGCATCAATTGGTTTACAATAGTGGGTGTATAAACGAAAGGAACTTTTTGATTAGTCGGAAATCTTCAAACCAAATAAATGTAGAGTGTACAAAAAATATGATAGCATAGTTGGTATTTCCTTCGACCCTATAAAGGAATTAATGACAATGAACATTCTTGACAACCAAAAGTACTGATAGAAAATGCTTGTTCGTCCGGAAAATTAAAGATGTACAGTATACTGTATAATGAACACAGGCCAACATTATTTACATATACTTAGTTTATTCTTTCTTGTTTCTTTTTTCTTTTTTTTTCTGTTTTCCTTTTTCTTCTATTGATACCACATGGTAGATACAATTTACAGAGAATATAGTGCATGATGTTCAGGACATGGTGACTTAAGTGTCGATATATATAATTCTTTGAGGCACTGGTGTTAATTCTGATAGTTTCATTACTTACATACATACATACATACATTACATACATTACATACATTATCATTAAAGACTGTTATGCCTTTCAGCGTTCAGTCTGCAAGCCTCTGTGAATTTACTAAACGTCGCCACAATCCTCTATTTGCAACTAGTGTTGTGGCCTCATTTAGTTTTATACCTCTTATCTTTAAATCGTTAGAAACTGAGTCTAATCATCGTCGTCTTGGTATCCCTCTACTTCTCTTACCCTCCATAACTGAGTCCATTATTCTCCTAGGTAACGTATCCTCTTCCATTCGACTCACATGACCCCACCACCGAAGCTTCATCCATCGAGTTAATTCCTAAATTAGCATTTATCTACTCATTCCGAGTACCCTCCTGCCATTGTTCCCACCTGTTTGTACCAGCAATCATTCTTGCTACTTTCATGTCTGTTACTTCTAATGAATAAGATATCCTGAGTCCACCCAGCTTTCGCTCCCGTAAAGCAGAGTTGGTCTGAAAACAGACCGATGAAAAGATAGTTTCGTCTGGGAGCTGACTTCCTTCTTACAGAATACTGTTGATCGCAACTGCGAGCTCACTGCATTAGCTTTCCTACACCTTGATTCAATCTCACTTACTATATTACCATCCTTGGAGAACACACAACCTAAATACTTGAAATTATCGACCTGTTATAGCTTTGTATCACCAATCTAACATTCAATTTTGTTGAATTTCTTACCTACTGACATCAATTTAGTCTTCGAAAGGCTAATTTTCATACCGTACTCATTGCACCTATTTTCAAATTCCACGATATTAGACTGCAGACTTTCGGCACAATCTGCTATTAAGACCAAGTCGTCAGCATGGGCCAGATTGCTTACTAAATTTCCACCTAACTGAATCCCTCCCTGCCACTTTATACCTTTCAGCAGATGATCCATGTAAACTACGAACAGCAAAGGTGAAAGATTACAGCCTTGTCTAACCCCTGTAAGTCCCCTGAACCCAGAACTCATTTTACCATCAATTCTCACTGAAGCCCAATTGTCAACTTAAATGCCTCTGATTGATTTTAATAATCTGACCCTAATCCCTTAGTCCTCCAGTATGGCGAATATCTCTTCCCTCGGTACCCTGTCATATGCTTTCTCTAGATCTACGAAAAATAACCACAACTGCCTATTCCTCTCGTAGCATTTTTTCAATTACCTGGCGCATACTGGAAATCTGATCCTGACAGCCCCTCTGTGGTCTGAAACCACACTGGTTTTCATCCAACTTCCTCTCAACTACTGATCGCACCCTCTCTTCCAAGATGCCAGTGAATACTTTGCCTGGTATACTAATCAATGAGATACCTCGATACTTGTTGCAATCCCCCCTGTTTCCTTGCTTATAGATAGGTGCAATTACTGCTTTAGTCCAATCTGGAGGTACCTTACCAACACCCCATGCTAATCTTACTACTCTATGAAGCCATTTCATCCCTGCCTTCCCACTATACTTCACCATTTCAGATCTAATTTCATCTCTTCCTGCTGCTTTATGACAATGGAGTTTATTTACCATCCTTTCCACTTCCTCAAGCGTAATTTCACCAACTTCATTTTACTCCTCCCCATGAGCTTGGCTGTTCGCAACACCATCAGGATGATTTCCTTTTACGTTGAGAAGATGTTCAAAATATTCCCTCCACCTCTCCAGTGATTCCATGTGATCTATTATGAATTCACCTGAATTACTCAACACACTGTTCATTTCCTTTTTCCCTCCCTTCCTAAGATTCTTTATTACTGTCCAGAAAGGTTTCCCAGCTGCATGATCTAGCCTTTTCAGGTTATTACGAAAATCTTCTCACGATTTCTTTTTGGATTCAACAAATATTTGTTTAGATCGGTTTCTTTCATCTACGTACAAATCCCTGTCTGCCTCGGCCCTTGTTTGGAGCCATTTCTGATAAGCCTTATTTTTACATTCACAAGCTGCCCTCACTTCATCATTCCACCATGATGTTCGCCTTTTCCCATCTTTACACCCTTTTTTCCTAGGCATTCCCTTGCTGTTTCTATTACTGTGTAGAGATGAGAAGAATGCAAGAATGAGGAATGTGGCCTGCAAACACGAACTTCCTGTTCTGCCCAGACAGATCGGCTCTTATCTGCTCTTATGTGCTACACGAAAACATTGACTCAAACTTTGCAGTTTTCTGGATTACAACTGATAAGAGCGAAGAGTTGCCACTAGAAGATAATGTAAAGTCGCCTGGGTAGTAACGGAGTTGCTATGGTAACCATCGCGTCACTGGCTCTGCTGGTGAAAACCCCTCCGCCCCGTGCCTCACCGGGCACGTGCATTCTTCTGATCTCCCAACAATACAGCATCCCTGTGTGACACCCATTCTCTTTCTATATCCTGAACCTGCTTACAGTCTACTGTTAGAAACTTCTCAATAATCACATCCATGTACTTCTGTCTAATTTCCTCGTCCTGGAGATTTTCTACCCTTATTAGTTTACAGACAGATTTCACTTTCTCTACCCTAGGCCTGGAGATACATAGTTCACTACAGATCAGATAGTGGTCTGTATCATCGAAGAATCCCCGGAAAACTCGTACATTCCTAACAGATTTCCTGAATTCGAAGTCGGTTAAGGTATAGTCTATTATGGATCTGGTGCCCCTATCCTCCCATGTGTAGCGCCTTATATTTGAAGAATGTATTTGTAACTGATAAACCCATACTAGCACAGAATTCCAGCAAACGCTTCCCGTTCCCATTAGCTTCCATATCTTCCCCACATTTACCAATCACCCTTTCGTATCCTTCAATTCTATTCCCAACTCTCGCATTGAAATCGCCCATTAGCAGTATTCTTTCCTTACTGTTGACCCTGACCACGATGTCACTCAATGCTTCATAAAACTTGTCAACTTCATCCTCGTCTGCACCCTCACATGGTGAATACACGAAGACAATTCTAGTCCTAATTCCTCCAACTGCCAAATCTACCCACATCATTCGCTCATTTACATGCGTAACAGAAACTATGTTGCGTGCAATGGTATTCCTGATAAAGAGCCCTACCCCAGACTCTGCCCTTCCCTTTCTAACACCCGTCAAGTACACCATATAATCTCCTATCTCTTCGTCGTTATCTCCCCTTACCCGAATATCACTTACTCCTAGTACATCCAGATGCATCCTCTTTGCTGACTCAGCCAGTTCTACTTCTTCCATAAGCCCCATTAATATTGATAGCTTCCCATCGAATTCCATTTCGTTCGCCAAGTTGTTTCCAAGGAGTCCCTCGCCTGTCAAGTGGGAATGGAACTCCGTTACTCCCATAGGTCCGAGGCTTGCTTAAAATGTTCTGAGCTCGGTAAATTCATGAAGCAGGATGCTACCCTACTTACACATAGTCCAAGTGAGGATCTCTCCTCTAGCGGGTTATGGACCACCGGTGAATTGTATAGTCCTAGCCGTCTGAACACAAGGATGGCCATGACTCAGAATATGTCCGAGATGCCCACTCCTATTCCATAGCAACTGGTATCCCGACTCTCAGGACCATTTACTAGGCCACTCAGCCGTAGCCCATTGTTCATGAACTAAGACGTGACTACAGTAACCCACAAACATGAACCATTTTCATGTTCATTACTTTCCTGGAGAAAATTGTTCAGTCTTCACACACAAATACATCACTGCATGTGCCTCGAAAGGAGGCTTGCGGTGGCGTCTAAGCGGCGCATTAAATGCCAGCGCCTTGCGAGGGTATGGCATGTAACTGAGGGCCTACCGCTACACTGTGAAGAAACTCTGGTAATTTCACGATGGTAAAAGCTTCAAGAGATCGCTTAGTTGTTCAACAAGGTCTTGTTTCTAAAGCATTTCTTGAAATATTTTAAAAGGACTGTGGTTGGCAGGTGTTAAGTTCTGGTGCGAAAGGCCTACTTAAGTCATTCCACCTCCCATTCAAGAAGCCTTTCTTCCGCTGAGAGAATAGCTAAGCAGAATGTAGTGATTGTTCTCTGCCACCGCTGTTGGTATTGATATGCCCGCTGTTTTAACACTGGTGTTCGGTTGCCGCGAACTAAAGGCTACTTTGAAGGACGAGAGCGGGACACAGTAGCTCAGCGACGTCGTCACTGGCGTCTCAGCTGAGGTTCAAATCGAATACCGGCCAAAACATGTTGGAATTTTGAAATGAAAATTCTTGTTCCTGTAATTCGAATTTTGACGCTATATTATTATTGTCATCATCATTATTAATAATAATAATCTTATAATGCTATTTGCTTTACGTCCTTCTAGCTACAGTCTTATCGTTTCCGGAGACGTCGAGGTGCCGGAATTTTGTCCCGCAAAGTTTCATTTACGTGTCTGTAAATCTTCAGACACGAGGCTGACGTATTTGAGCACCGTCAACCACCACTGGACTGAGTCAGCACCGAACTTGACAATTTGGGCTCAGAAGGCCAGCGCTCTACCGTCTGAGCTGCTCAGCCCGGCGATAATAATCTGTTAACTGGAATCAGCTCACACTAACAGTATTGTTTAAAGTTTTCATGCCTATCTTCACTGCAAATACCCATTTGGGTTTGTTCTCGCCCCAGGAGCGCCACACCACTTCTCTAAAATTGTTTTTTTTTTTTTTTTGCCTTACGTCGCACCGACACAGATAGGTCTTATGGCAACGATGGGATAGGAAAGGCCTAGGAATGGAAAGGAAACGGCCGTGGCTTTAATTAAGGTACAGCCCCAGCATTTGCCTGGTGTGAAAAGGGAAACCACGGAAAACCATCTTCAGCGCTGCCGACAGTGGGTTTCGAACCCACTATCTCCTGGATGGAAGCTCACAGCTGCGCGGTCCTAAGCGCACGGCCAACTCGCCCGGTCGCTAAAATTGTGAGCCTCTTAATACGAAAGGAAAAATGTCGATGCCATCAAAACTAAACAAAACACTTATGTGTGTGAGGGTGTGCTTGTAGCAGTCTAACCACACGATTGAAATTGTTTGAATCCCAGCACTTAACAATGAATTTTCACCGTGAAGAGTGCGAGTTGGGAGGGAGAATATCCGATCAAAATCCCTAACCTAATTCTACACTGAGCATGAATCTATAAAATGATGGAAAATTAGAAATGGAAACATTTATTTAGGGTACTGACTCTTGCCATCACTATTTGGGTGAAGTATTTTTGCATCTGTTCATTGTTTCAGCCAAGAGTAAAATGCCCCGCGCATTTATTCATCAGCTAACCGACAGTGCGCTCTTAAGTAATTCTTGTACTGGAAGAAGAAGAATTTTTGTTGTAGATCAAGTTTATAGTATGGCTGTGCGCTTTGGATCACGTAGCTGTTAGCTTGCATTCGGGAGAGAATGGATTCGAACCCCTCTGTCGACAGCCCTGAATATGGTTTTCCGTGGTATCGCATTTTCACACCAGGCAAATGTGCATCTTAATCAGGGTCACGGACGCTTCCTTCCTACTCCTAGCCCTTTCCCATCCCTCCGTCGCCGAAGACCTTCGATGTGTTAGTGGGACGGTAAACACGTAGCAAAGTAATGTCCGCCCCCTGTGTTGTAGTGCTTAGGGTGATTAGCTTCCACCCCCGAAGGCCTGGGTTCGATTCAAGGCTGTGCCACGGAACTTTGGTACGAGTGCTGGAACGGGGTTCACTCAGCCTGGGGAGGTCAACTGAGTAGAGGGGGATTCGGTTTCTTCCTCAGCCATCCTCGAAGTGATTTTCCGTGGTTTCCCACTTCTCCTCCAGGCAAATGCCAGGATGGTACGTAACTGAAGGCCACGCCCGCTTCCTTCCCTCTTCCTTGTATATCCCTTCTGATCTTCCCATCCCCCAACAAGGCCCCTGTTCACCATAGCAGTTGAGGCCTCCTAGGCGTGGTATTGGTCCACACCCCCCGCCCGAACCACAGTCTCACGCTCCAGGACACTGCCCTTGAGGTGGTAGAGGAGGGATCCCTCGCTGAGTCCGAGGATAAAACGAACCCTGGATGGTACCCGGAGTAAGAAAGAAAATATAATAATAATAATAATAATAATAATAATAATAATAATAATAATAATAATAATAATAATAATAATCTATATATATATAAAAGTCGTTGTATGTATGTATGTGGGTGGGTGGGTGGGTGGGTTTGTACCACATCTCCTCCCAAACCATTGGAGCGATTTCAACCAAATTTTATACACTTATGACTTGGTATCAGGAGACAAACCGCGTGGGGGTAAAACATCCCAAACACCCCTGGGGGCGGGGGGGCGAGGGGGTCATATATAAAAATAAATGAAAATAGTGTCGAATCCATGCTTTTCGGGGTAGCTGAGATGAATAGTGACACTCCAAATTTTTTAAAGTCCAAGTTCAGCCCCCTTTGGGGTGGGGGCGAGGGGGGAATGATAAATACAAATAATCGAAAATAATGTCGAATACATAGTTTTCGGGGTCGCCAAAGTGAATAGCGACACTCCGGATTTTCAGTATCAGGAGACAAACCACGTGGGGGTAAGACACCCCAGGAACCCTTAGGGGTGGGGGGCGAGGGGGGTCATAAATAAAAATAAACGAAAATAGTGTCGAATCCACACTTTTTGGGGTCGCTGAGATGAATAGTGACACTCCGATATTTTTAAAGGTCCAACTTCAGCCCCCTTTGGGGTGGGGGCGAGGGGGAGTGATATATACAAATAATAGAAAATAGGGTCAAATACATAGTTTTCGGGGTCGCCAAAGTGAATAGCGACACTCTGGATTTTTGGTATCAGGAGACAAACCACGTGGGAGTACGACACCCCCAGGAACCCTTAGGGGCGGGGGGCGAGGGGGTCATATATAAAAATAAACGACAATAATATCGAATCCATACTTTTCGGGGTCGCTGAGATGAATAGTGACACTCCAAATTTTTTTAAAGTCCAAGTTCAACCCCCTTTGGGGTGGGGGCGAGGGGGGAGTGATATATATAACTAATCGAAAATAATGTTCGGGGTCGCCAAAGTGAATAGCGACACTCCGGATTTTTGGTATCAGGAGACAAACCACGTGGGGGTAAGACACCCCAGGAACCCTTAGGGGCGTGGGGCGAGGGGGGTCATATATAAAAATAAACGAAAATAGTGTCGAATCCATACTTTTCTGGGTCGCTGAGATGAATAGTGAGAATCCAATTTTTTTAAAGTCCAAGTTCAGCCCCCTTTCGGGCGGGGGCGAGTGGGGAGTGATATATACAAATAATCGAAATAGTTTTCGGGGTCGCCAAAGTGAATAGCGACACTCCGGATTTTCAGTATCAGGAGACAAACCAGGTGGGGTAAGACACCCCAGGAACCCTTAGGGGCGGGGGGCGAGGGGGCACAAATAAAAAAACGAAAATAGTGTCGAATCCACACTTTTCGGGGTCGCTGAGATGGATAGTGACACTCGGAATTTTTTTAAAGTCCAAGTTCAGCCCCCTTTGGGGTGGGTAGGCGAGGGGGGAGTGATATATATATATATATATATATATATATATATATATATATATATACATATACATAATCGAAAATAGTGTCGAGTCCATACCTTTCGTGGTTGCTTAGGTGAATAGTGACATCCCGGGAATTTTTCAATTCCAAGTTCAGCCCCCTTTAGGGTGGGGGACAAGGGGGACAAGGGGGAGTGATATATAAAAATAATCAAAAAGAATGTCGAGTACTCTTCGGAGTCGCTGAGATGAATACTGACACACCGGATTTTTACTATCAAGAGACAAACCACGTGGGGGTAGGGCACCCCAGGAACCCATAGGGTGGGGGGCGAAGGGGTGAGATATAAAAATCATCGAAAGTAGTGTCGAATGCATACTTTTGGGGTCGCTTAGATGAATAGTGACACCCCGGGATTTTTTAAGTCCAAGTTCATCCCCCTTTGGGGCGGGGAGCAAGGGGGGTGAGATATAAAAATAATCGTATTTAGTGCCAAATATACAGTTTTCGGGGTCACCGAGGTGAATAGTAATACTCCGGAATTTTAATATCGGGAGACAAATCACATGGGGGTAGGGCACCCCAGGAACCCATAGGGGCGGGGGGCGAATAGGTGAGATATAAAAATCATCGAAAGTAGTGTCGAATGCATACTTTTGGGGTCGCTTAGATGAACAGTGATACGCCGGGAATTTTTAAGTCCAAGTTCATCCCCCTTTGGGGCGGGGAGCTTGGGGGGTGAGTTATAAAAATAATCGTATTTAGTGTCAAATATACAGTTTTCGTGGTCGCCGAGGTGAATAGTAACACTCCGGATTTTTAGTATCAGGAGACAAACCACGTGGGGGTAAGACACCCCAGGAACCATGACCAAGTGGGGTCATATATAAAAATAACCGAAAATAGTGTCGAATCCATACTTTTCGGGATCGCTTAGATGAACAGTGACATACCGGGAAATTTTTAATTCCAAGTTCAGCCCCCTTTAGGGTGGGGGGCAAGGGGGAGTGATATATAAAAATAATCGTAATTAGTGTCGAATCCACAGTTTTTGGGGTCGCTGAGATGAATAGCGGCAGTCCGGAATTTTAGTATCATGAGACAAACCACGTGAGGGTAAGACACCCCAGGCGCCCTTCGGAGCGGGGGAGGGGGCGAGGGGCTGATATATAAAAATCATGGAATGTATTGTCCAATCTATACTTTTCGGGGCCACTGAAATGAACAGTGTAACTCCGGAATCTTTTAAACCAAGTTCAGCCCCCAGCGGGGAATGGGGGAAGGTATATAAAATTATCGAAAATAGTGTCGAATCCATAGTTTTCGGGGTCGCTGAGATGAATAGGGGCACTCTGGACTTTTAAAGTCCAAATTAAGGCCCCTTTTGTGGTGGGTGGTTAGGAAGGGAGTTAGATATAAAATAATCGAAGATAATGTCACATCCATGGTTTTAGAGGTCGCTTAAATGAGGAGTGACACTCCGGTTGTCGTTTAAGTCCAAGCTGATCCCCAATTGCCAGGCGGGTGAGAAGGACTCATGAACAGAAAATATCCAAATGACCGAGATTAAGGATGTTTTTTGTACGTTCCAGTATAACTGTCAGCAAAACTTAATACAAATATTACCTACTACCTAAAAAATATACTAAGCGGGAAAGATACCCCTAGAAGCCTTAGATAAGGGGACGAAATGTAATTAAGACTAAAAATGACCGATATTAGTGTTGAATCCATACGTTTCGGGACTACGGGAACAATTTCAAAAAACTTGGTCACTTATGACTTATTTTCAGGAGACAAACTGCGTGGAGGTATGACAACCCTACCACGCCTACGACGGGATGAGATATAGAAATAATCGAAAATAGTGTCGAATCCATTCTTTTTGGGGTCGCTGAGATGAATAGTAACGCTCCAATTTTTTTAGAAGTCCAATTTCTGCCTCCTTTTGCATAGCGGTGAGAAAAAGTGAAAAACAAAATTTCGAAAATGACCGAGAGAATGGACGCATGCGTGTATACTGGACCTACTGTCTGGAAAGATATACCTTAGGGGTAACAGACTCCTAGCCTCTAAAGTAGGGGCGAAATGTAAAAATTAACTGAAAACGACCGAAATTTGTGTCTAATAAATAGTTTTCGGGGTCGCTGAGGTGAAATGTAACACTCTGGATGCCGTTTAAGATAAAGCTCAGTCCTACTCGGCAGGCGGATGAGAACTGGCAAAAAATTGAAAACGTCCAAAGGGACAGAGTTTAAGAATGTATGTGTGTATGGTCTAGCATATCTTTCAATCAAACTTGGTGAACACATGACTTACTATGTAGAAAACATTACTGTGGGGTCAGATACACCTAGCCCCCGCTGGTGTTAGGGAATGAGAGAGGCTGACTTGCAAAAATAAGGAAAATAACCAACATTAATGTCGAAATCCATTGTTTATGTGTCGCTGATACGAACTGTGACGCTGTGGATAGCGTTTAAGTCCACGTTCAGCCTCCATCGAGGCAGGAGCTGAGAAGGGCATAAAAGTAAATAGTATAAAATGACTGAGATTAGTGTTTACTCGATAATTAAATAATCTAAAACTTGAAGTCAGATACATCCAAATAACTCTAAAACTACATGATCAGTCGTAAAATGAGCATCTCAAAAAGAATTCTATAAGCATTCACTTCACACTTAACTAACTGGTAATACAAATATTAAAGGTAAACATTCAAAAACTATCCGGGCAACGCCGGGTACTACAGCTAGTAATAATAAGAATAATAATAATAATATCTTTTCATCCCGGAAAGCCTGTCGCATGGTCTAGATTAATTCGATTCTGATGTGAGTAGAATGAAGTTTTAAAAATATTGAATCAAAAAATAGAAACGTAGAAGGTCTGCTTATTTATGTCGTATTTAAATCGTTACAAACTTATCTATTTTTAAAAACAGTGCATTAGTAAATTTTATAATCTAAAGTTACGTTTTTATACATTAAATGTATATAGAATACATTAGTTTTGCTTGAATCTGCTACAAAAAATGTGTGTGTTTTGCTGACAAGTTTCACACATTTTCTTTGAGGAGCCCCAATTGTGTTTCTGCGGGTATCGATTCCCTCCTCGGCCATCCTCGAAGTGGTCTTCCGCGGTTTCCTGTCCATATTCGTTACGCCTCCATTTTATCTGTAAACTTAAACTCAGCACGTTTACTTGCTAATACCCAACCAACACCATCACGACTTTTTTAATATTGTATTTCGATCCTTACAAACTCTTTCATTTTTATAAGAATAACATGCAGGAACTGCGGGCGTAGCTTCGACACACACCTCGCCTATTTTATTGTGTTGTAGTTTATCTCCTGGGGAAGCCTTGTAAAAACGAGAGATCTATAATCTGTCTTCTCAGGGTCACATTCCACACAGTCGAAGGATCATCTTTAAACGTATATTGTGCCCCTAACCTAACAATGCAAGCACTGGATAGACATAATCGCAAGATATTTCTGTAGTTCCATTCCTTCATGTCCAATCGAGCTTCACACTCGACATGAAGCCATGAGTTAATTTCTTCAGATTTGTAATTAAAAACCACACCCGTAACGAAGTCCAATTAACATTCTCATGCATACATAAGGTTAAACAGTAGCATGGATAAACAAATAAATTACACGAGAAGACAAACATAAAGAACTTAAAAACGATTTTCATCTGCATTGGGGCACCATAGTATTGTTCCAAAATGTAAATGCGGAATGCAGTTTCTTGAGCTGAACCGCTGTCATAATCAAGACCAGAGCCAACCAACCATTGCACTGTGCGCAATGCTGTACCCCTATCATAATACATGTTATTACTCGTACACTATCCTGGTTAATGAGTGGCACAGCAGGTAATCCAGATCAGCGTCATCTGCCTAGTTTCGCAGTATGTATTGTTGCCACTTTTTCTTATATACTCCTGTGTTTATGCGTATGTTAACAAGTAATCTAAGTGAATATGACTGTCTGCATACAGTAGTAGTTGTGAACACAACTATAAATTCCTCAGTAACCCTAAAATATTGCAATCTTCACTCCACGTGGAATGGACATAGAAACGTCAGTATGCTGCTGCACCGCTGCTATTGGATAAAGCGACACATGAGCGAAGCTTATTGGTGCAGTGAACAGTTTCGTGACATTAGCTGCAATGATGCCGAAGCGGATTGACCCTTGCTACATAACAGCCTTTTCCGATCCTAAAAATATTTTAGCTATTCTGCAATCCAGGGAATGTGCAAGAAGCGTGATTTCTTGATATAAAAGATCAGGATCAGTGCTGTATTGAATAAAAAAAGGCTTAGGCTGACTGGGCTTAATTCCAGAGGGAAAGAACAGGCAAATCCACGACCAACCACCAACCGTACACCACAAGTGGTGAGGAAAATTTTCCCATATTTTCAGTTTGGACACCCCTTAGGGGGGTGCCTTTTGCGGTGCCAGTACCGGTGCGCTATGCCGCGCTCCTCACCTGGCCTGTTGTAGAAAATAAGTATAAAAAGAATAAAATATATTTGGGTGATAATAATAATAATAATAATAATAATAATAATAATAATAATAATAAAATGGTGGAAGTTTTACTGTTAAGTGGGTGCGGTTGTGTGGTATTATGGTGAAATTCAACCTTATTTGTTGTGTGCCATGGCTGGATGTTAAATAAAATATCTGAATTTGTCTTTGAGCCAGCGGCAAGGGCAAATTTGGACGGTCACCCATCCATGTTTTGACCACGCCCGGTGTTGCTTTGGTTTACCGAGCTTTGCCGCTGGATTGTTCGCTGGAATATGTTTATATTCCAGTGTATCGGCTGGTTTTGATACTGTAAATTTAGAAAAATACAGCATTTGAATTTGCAGCTATTTATGAGTACCCGCCTCGGCGTCGGTAATGTTTCCAGTGCTTTTGTGGTTGTGCGTACTGAATTTTGGTTTTGGCAGTTGTTGGTAGGAATGTGCGGTAAATTGGGTGTAGGCAGTTGTTGATTGAAGATGTGCAGTGGTTTCTTATAAGGAAGTGAGAACTGTTCGGGATTCTTGCTCTGGACTTGGTGGGGGCGGTTGCTTGGTGGGGGTGGTTACTTGGGGGTGGGATGGTTTTGCGGCGTGAGTATTGGTGGTGGTCTGGGTTGGGTTATGAAAGCCCTTGTCTCAGGTAGTGACCCTACCCCCAAAGGACTATTGCACGTAACTTCGTAAGCTGGAGATGTCTGTTTCAACAGGTAGCACCATAATCAACATGGACCTGCAATTAGAGAAGCCAATAAGTGCCGAGTTCACAAGCTGTTTGCCTCGTCACATTTCAGACCGTCGCACTAACGCAAGAAAGCTGTATGAAGACTATCTGATAGGGTAGATGAAAAAATGCGACGAAGCTTATGTGTACCTTAGTAACTGTAACAAACTCTGCTCAATTTACTACCGCCCTAGAGACAAAATAGTTTTTTTTATTTTTATCAAACATTGTATAAAGAATGCCAGGAAAGTTTTCACTATCATCGCTGGATACTGCTACAATGGCAAGATAACCATTCGCCGTGTCGCTAGTAATGTGAAGATGAACTCTACATATTATCAGCAAGAGGTTTTAATACCCATTTACGACATAGATATCCCAGCACTTCGGGAGGGCGAAAAGGCAGAGATGGGCACATCAAGATAAAGCATCAGCCACACCTCTCGTTCGACTCGTCTGTTCTTTGAGAGAATGGAGATGGAAACTGGAATCCGTGCAATTCCTTTTACTGACATCCCGGTGAAGCCACCCGATGAAGCCACCCACGGACTTCCTTGCATTTGGACTCTTAAAAAGGGCCTTAGGAAATAAACGTTCACGCACTATCAATGGCCTCTTGAAAGCCTGTCAGGATTAGTGGGATAACATAGACATGCTAAATCTGCGGAAAAGTCTGCTGCAATGGAAATTACATTGTTGGGCTGTAGCAGAAATGCTGGCTTTCCAATTAACCATGATTGTTGGTGGAGACATGACGTTTCATAAGCTACCCTTAAAACATCGTCCCTAGAGATCACGTACGACCTTCTGTATTTTAAGTGTGTTGCAGATTCTTAAAACACGTGTGTGCTGAAAGAGTAGGAAAGAAAGTTCGTGTTGATTTCCCGGTGTGCGAGTTCAAACTCGTGGTGGAATAAGGAAAATTGAGAATAAATTCTAATACGTTGGTTTAGTGTTAAATTAGGAAGTTTTTAGGGAATAAATAGTGCTAACAGATGAAAAGCTTCAGAATATTCCGGAATGACTAGAACAAGCCCCAAGGAGCTTCTTAAAGAAACTTGCACAACAACGTGGTGTATTTTACTGCAAAGAGGCCGACGAGAAAACGGATATTTAGGCCGTATAAAGTGACCGAAGTGCAAAATTTAAGTCGAAGGGATCTTGCCGCTACAATACTCTGAACAACATGATTTAAGCACTGCGTTGATAGGCCTACTGTTTTATGATGAGACGTGGTTTCATTGAATGGGAGGGTAAATGCACAAAATAACCGGTATTGGTTCTGTGAGACCCTAAGGGTAATTCATGAAACTCCACTTCATGCCCCCAAAAACTGTTTCACAGAATTGAAGAACTTCTATGAGGACTTGCATTACCCCTCTTTTGCACACATTTACATTTTAGAGCGAAAACTATGTTTTTCTAAATCCCGTATTCATTGAAAGCTCCACAATATACAATCACGTTTTCTGAATAAAATACAGGTTTATTTTCTTTGTAAAAATTGTTATACGGGGCGATATATCCGAGTGTATCCGTGCAAAAAAGCATAAGGACCAATATTTTGAAGAGACCATAAATTCTTAACATTATATTGAGTGGATCCTAAACGTCCTTTTTCCACAACTAATTGAAACTGATTTTTAAAAATTATATTTGTTCAGGAGTCGACCCATGTGGATCGTTTGCCCCTACTGGCACCATGTTGTATGAACCTCTGTGTAATTGGAATGGTGGTAGAGTAGAATGTTGTGTGTGAGGAAAGGAAGATTAAGGCCATCCCCAGGCCAGGGATATTAATAATTACAATCAAAATCCCCTGACCCAGGCGGTAATCGAACCCGGGGCCGGACATGATTATACATACATTCGAGTAAAAAATATCTTAGACTGACTTAACTATGAAGGGCAGTCAAATGGAAACCAAACACCCACTACAATGTGACTATCGAATAGTTTTATTCAAAGGTAATGTCCGGCTCCATGGCTAAATGGTTAGTGTGCTGGCATTTGGTCACAGGGGTCTCGGGTTCAATTCCCGACAGGGTCGGGAATTTTAACCATTATTGGTTAATTTCGTTGGCACGGGGGCTGGGTGTATGTGTCGTCTTCATCATTTCAACCTCATCACGACGCGCAGGTCGCCTACGGGAGTCAAATCAAAAGACCTGCATCTGGCGAGCCGAACTTGTCTTCGGACACTTGTGATAGTACATATATCACACCCCAGAATTATATGTAGAAGTTAGAGATATTATTGTCAGTATTCGATTTATTATTATTATTATTATTATTATTATTATTATTATCAGTATTTCATTTGTATGTTTTGTCATTTATATTGGTAAGCTGGAAGATATCCACATATGTAGGTATGAGTAATTTGTTTTGCACGAGTGGGAAAACATTGCTTTAATAACTCTGGTAATTTGAATGAGTCATATGGCTACCCCAATGTCTGTTGTGATGTACTTGTGTCGGGTAATTCCATGCGTCATATATATATCCCAGCCTGATGAGATGAGCTTGTTGTTGTACCAGGAAAATTTGGTGATTCATGTAAAACTCCCGAGAGTTTGTTATTGTCTTGGGAGGAAGAAGTAGTTCAGGGCTTGGTCTTGACAAGAGGTTCACTCATGATTGGTGGGCAAGCACCAATCCAGACGTCTCATCTGAGAGGAGGGGGATGTTGATGTCTATAAAGGTTGATGATACGACGGCAACCAGGGAGATTGTAAGAGACATTGTAAGGGTGATTGTAGAGGTGATTGTAAAGGAACGAGAAGGAAGATAACTACAACTACAACTGACGCACTGTACGGGAAGGAAGTGGTGCTGATACACGGTACTGGAGTGACACGGCTTCAATGGACTGGACTTCAAACGTTCGTGGAGCGTAGGCTTGTTATGTTCGTGGAAAGTGGATGATTGTGAAGAGTGCTTGCGCATTAAGTATTGTAGCACTTGTGGCGGCCTAGCATTATATGTTGGTGAAAGCTATCTCAGACTTTCCATAACTTATGTTGAGGATCGACAGACGTGTGTATATATCTTTACAACAAGTGTTAAAATATGTGAACACAGTAGTACAAGGTACAGTATCTGTGTGATGTGATAACTGCCGATTATGAGAATCGGTAAGTCGAATTGATATAGAGACAGTGAAGGGTATTTATCTTCATACATGTACATTGTTCATCGGACCATCTACAAATGGTAGCTTAGTTCTCGCTTTCGTTTTCCCACGATTTTCATTATTATTGTTGTTGTTGTAAATATGGAGTCTTCCAGCAATATTTTATGTGTGTATTATATGTATAATGTTGTATGTTGATGAGGTGCTCATGCACGGAATTTGTTCAGAATATAGTTAGCTATTTTAGAATCAGTGTTATTGATAAACCTAGGTGCAGTTCCTACCTAATTAGTCGTTTTCAGGAGGTTAGGTAAGGCCTGCAGCAGATGTACCACTACGCAGCATTATGTACACGCCCTGGGATATAAAGTTTATCATGCTCTTATCTAAATTCGAGGGATCCATTCTGGTGAACTCTGGCGCCCATACTACGGACATTTCGGTTAATTATGCTTATTAATTTTATTAAGTTTTTGAGTAATTTTATTTATATATTTTATTCATGATTTTATTTATTTATTATTATCATCAAATAATTATTACACACTCCAGGCTCTAAAAACGATATGCCATTTCATTTCATTCAGAGGTGATTATCAAAAGTGTTAATACGTTCATCCCAACGATCAGTTCCAGTTTGCTAAAGCTAGGTTGCTGACGGATCCACAACCACACCCACTCTTGCACTTCCTCGTCCGAATGAAACCGTCGTCCATGAATGTCCTTCTTCCTCCATGATTCGTCCTGTTTCCCGGGTAAGGCCATCTATCCGCCCTATGACATCAGGAGTAATGGCTCGATGAGCCTGTCCTGGCACCGATGTGCGCCCTTCTCTGAATCTACGCCACTCGTGCACGCTCGTCATGGACATGCAATGTTCGCCATACACAACAGACATGCGACGATGGGTTTCACGTACTTCAACACCCTTAGCCACCAGAAAACCAACCACACTTCTCTACTTTTCTTTGCTTGCCTCCATTTCTACAGTTGGACGAACACACTAGACCAACAAAGACATAACTCAACAACTGCGTGCACCTGTGAGTTGTCACCATATACTTCTCCCACCACAGCGATTGCAGTATCGATACGTACCAACAGTGTTGCTACCTTTCGCGCGGAATGTGTGTTATGGCGAGTGTAAAGTTTTCGTTTGACTGTCCCTTATATCATTCAAAATAACCTCTTAGTGCTTCTGTAATTGAAGAGTCAGCCTGTCTATCCGAATGTACTGTACAGCCTTGCCCAGTGGTTCACGAACTTTTGCGGTCTACCAGCCACTCGAATCCATAAACTCATCGCCAATGATCCCAACTCTCTTCCTTAACTGGCCACACACAGTATTCTGAAGGGCGCTTCACACAGCCCATAAGGAAATGTATCGCCATTTTTAACTATAATTATTAGCAATTTAGAATTTACATTTATTTTAAATCAAAAACAGAGCCTCCGTGGCTCAGATGACAGCGCGTCGGCCTCTTACCGCTGGTTATCGTGGTTCAAATCCCGGTCACTCCATGTGAGATTTGTGCTGGACAAAGCGGAGGCGGGTCAGGTTTTTCTCCGGGTACTCCGGTTTTCCCTGTCACCTTTCATTCCAGCAACACTCTCCATTCTCATTTCATAGCATCTATCAGTCATTAATAAATCACTTGTTGGGGCTGTACCTTAATTAAGGCCACGACCGCTTCCTTCCAACTCCTAGCTCTTCCCTGTCCCATCGTCGCCATAAGACCTATCCGTGTCAATGCGACGTAAAGCAACTACCAAAAAAAAAAAAAAAAGAAACACTTTGGGAGTGACGACCCCATCGTACTGTGACCGTTCACGGTACTGTAGATAGCACATCGTGACACCCTGTAACAATAATATGCCATTTTCCGCGTCATTCTATGGTGATTATTCGCATAACTAGCAGACTCTAGCACTACACGGGACACGAACGACGCGCCACTGCTTCAGGGGACGAAAGTCTCTTTGCGCGTAATGACAAAAGTGAGTCATACGCTAGCCAGCAATTAGAATGTTTCTCTCTCTCTTGTGGGAGTGAGTTAGAAGAGGCAAAAATCACGTGACAGCCAGTGGGCCGTACTTAACTAAGTCGGGTTAACCTGGGGAGATGTAATTCCCTAAATATTTGTTGGTGTATTCAGTGATGCCAGCCAAAAACCTTCACTTGTTTCAAAATTTTCGACGGTGAAAATAATAATATTAATCACGTAACTCCTGACATACGCATCCAATATTCATAAACAAGAGCTCGTTATAATCAGATAATTTTTTGTTAATTATGATACCAGAACATATTCCAATTACTTAACGTATCACTAATTACGCGGAGAATTACGAAAAGTCGTCATGAGTCTGGCGAGGCGAGCCTATGTTGAGTTTTGCCAAGGCGTAGTGTCAACCATTGCAAAAGTGCTAGATGACGCTTTGATGTTTATGATCAAACCTACGAACCTACAGGAATAAGATTCGATCAGTAGGATATAGAAGGTCAGAGCTATCTTTTGATATGCAAATCAATGCCGACAAACGGTTATTACCGGAACGATATCCGACAAGTAGGCGTGGTTACCTCCCACCCTCGATTTTTACCCTCTTCGGCATAAAAGAAGTTGGATTGAAGACTGACTAGCTATTATCTACTGTGTTCTCGGACCACTCAGACGTGTCGTTGTTCGCGCGGTCAGGGAAATGGTGCAACATTTTCATTTGTGGTGTAGTGACACGTTTGTAATATAAAAGTGGTGAAAATACTGTGTAAATTGTTATTTGAGTACATTAATTACTCACATGCCACAGATTGTGAAGAATTTGTATATTTACGATCATCGAAGTTAGCGAACCAGGAATAATCCACCTACAGTGAGCTGCGTCGTATCTCGGCTACTTTTATGTATGTGTAAATATATATGTGTGTGTGTGTGTGTGTGTGACGCAATTATAATACAATTGGTCAAATACAGTGAAGTGCTGTGAAAACGTAGTCGAAATTACGACTAAAGAGTTGAAAGGAGAATTTAATAAGAAAAATAGTTGTTCACATATAGTAATAACAATAATAATAATAATGACAAATGGTCGACGTCTGCCGAACATATAAACGTGATGAGTGAGATGTCTTACATGGTGAGGTGTTGTGAATTAGGCAAATTTCGGACTTTCAACATCAAGTTACAGTGATAGTGTTTGTACGCGATATTTCAATAACATTTGAGTGTCAATAACTGTATAACTGAGTAGAGTATTAAGGTGACGAAACAGAAGAACATTATCGTTACCGGGTTGGCTTACTTAAGTACATGAGTAATTCTAACCAAATTTGATTGTAGTGCGTATCACAAAATTGACGCAACTATAATCACATTGTTTCCTCATTGCATATCTGAACGGGTGATCGTCGACCTTGAGGGAGAATCTACGAGTTGCCTACCTATTCTACATCTTAGTGTATCTGGTGTCTTCAAGACCATTATACTGTACCCTGATGAGATAGGCCCTAGTTTCATGATTTGATTTTGATATGAGAAATACGGATATATAGGAATATTAAATGAATACAGTGGCAGTTTTGTGTGGACGAGAAAAATTTCGACATAAGCCAGCCGTGATCGCGATTGTCCGGCGCCACAATAAGCTTGTCATTAGGGGGAAAAGGTTTCCTGGTCAGAAGATAAGAGGATTAAATCTAGAGCTCACAACAACAGAATAATGACTTCGAGGAAGTGAAAGAGTATATATTTCGGACCAAGGCCGAGCAGATGCATCACCAATACCGAGAATGTGACGTGGCAGTTTTTCCACGCCCGAGGCGTTTGGTGTGGTTACGTTTCAAGGGAGAGATTTCAAACTAACCGAAACGGTGTTGACCAATGAGAAAATATATCACAGGCCCGCAGATAAACCAACATAAGAAAAACTCAGAGTGAACTCCAGTTAGCTTCTCCGATAACAATAATTAAATTATTCCAACCACACAATTGAATAGAGGGGATTTTTGTGATATCGTTCCCATGTTGAATAATGGTAATCGTAATAAATTAAAGTAATGAATTCGTGGAAATGACCCACGCTATATCGCCATTGGTCGAGATGAGCACGCCATCAGGGACGCCGAGTTAGCGCGCGAAAGGTGGAGGACAGAAATTAAGTGATATTTCCATGATCACCGAACGATAGGAGTTCAGAATACGACACATGAATGTGTATCGCCAGTGTATTAAGTGGGATAAAGCAGGAGATCCAAATCCACCTGCATATGCCGATTTAGGAAACCAACCCCCCTCTCCAGGAAATGACCGCGGATGACCCCGGCGGGAAACCAGATCGTCCATAAAAGTCCAGAAGCGGACCTCACATCACTCGGTTCTTACCAGTACTCAGTTCTTACCAGTCACCAGTCGTTATCGGTCACCAGTCGTGTCAGTCGTAATGGAGTAGTTGAGACTCTGACACGTTGACTCTGTAAGTCAGTACCTCGGGACGTATTCGAAGTCAGTTAGAGCTGAAAGTACGTGAATTATTAGGACAATGAATACGAACAGTGAAATTATCCATAGTACCGAGTGTGTATAATCAGTACAATTGTATGTTGAATTTAATGAATGTCATGTGTTTAAATAATAAATAACTAACGGAACGCCGATAGTACCTTCGGAAGGCAGTGTGCGGAGCCTGAAGTAAACACCTCAAGATAGACGGTGAATAACTATCCGAGCAGGGAATTATAGGAGCTAGGCGATGATCAAGACGGCTTGAAAATAAACCAGGAAGTGCCGGTTGAAGACGCGATACGCGCCGGTTCAAATGAACGACATTTCGTCGTAATGTGTCACGACGTGTGTTTCGGGCGTATATGAAGAGTATATTGTGCGAGTGTCAGGGGTCTAGGAGCACCTATAAGTGTTTCTTTTTGTTATTAATATTTTTGTGTAAAATAGTGTAATAAGGTATTAATCATGGGCAGTCACCCAGAAGTGTTTTATTATGTTAAATTTGTATTGTGCGACATGATGGACGGGTAAATCACCATGGGGCCGTAAGGCCTATATCTCCTCCGCTACGAGACAATGGAATTCTACATAGGAATGAGTACACAATTTTGATATTTAGGGGATGTTATCGCGACTAAACGGGGTTCAGTGTAAATTAATTATGGTTACTTAACATGGTCCGCTTCCCGAGTCCATGATTTTATTTTTTGTTAGACGGACGAACTAATGTATATTAACGTAATAATGGGTTAGGTTAATTAATTTGAGTATTTGTTTGTTGTATATAATGTAAATATGGGATATATTTCTTTCAATTAATGCATGCTGTTTATAATACTTTGACTTAAGTTCAGTTCAAGTGTTAAAGTCTTTTTTTGTGCTAACCCATTTATTTGAATTTCATTCACTGCGGTGATCATTTGTATTTTAATTAGGAATAATTTCTATTAGACAGCCAGATTATGAAAGAGCCAGAATATGGAAGATTTGTGTTGCGTACGGAAGGTCATTAAAATACTAATAATAATCATGTTGTGAGTCGACAAAGGAAAGTAAAATAATAATAATAATAATAATAATAATAATATTTGGGCGTGTGCAAGTTAAAGTATAATAATAATAATAATGACAGTGCTTCGCGAGTTAGCCAGTGCAAATATAATAATCAAAGTGGAGATGACATGTAGCGTTAAAGACTTTCATTCGCGTAGTCAGTTTGATTTTACGTAAATTTTTGATTTTACGTTTTTTTACAAAAAAAAATCTGAACTTTTTTGTTTAAAAGCGATATAGGCACGTGAATTAGAATGGTCACGATATGTTAAAAGCCCAGAATGATTTGAGCCCATATTTAGAGTTGGAAGTCATGAGGGACGAATATCCGGCGTGAAATAAGTTGAGCCGTATTGTTTGTAATGATGAAATAGATGGATCTCAAGGCCTAAGATGATATAAATGCATATGCCGGTGTTATTAGTGGTAGAATCCACGCACCGAGGATTATTTTATGAATTAAATGTTTGAAGAGTTCCGATGAAAGGAAATGGACTTCAAATTGGAAGGAATAGTTTAGCAATCGCCGGCATTGGAGGTATTTGCCCAGCCGCGATGTGCCATAGGTTGTGAGATGTGTCTTGGGAGGACAGGTGTCCCCATATAAAATTAACGGCAGTACGAAGTTGAAGGTACGGTCCCGAATACCGTGTTGTCCCGACCGATATAAAGCAGATCTTAGTGGTTCATAACGGGATTTAACATATGTGACTAAATTCTAAAGAGTGGATATTAAAATATCATCTTTCCATTTTTAATAATAATAATAACAATAATCATACTCCAAGTGAATCTTGTCTTAAATCGAGTGCTTAGTGCCAAGATAAATCGAAATTGTAAAAAGGGGTTATGCGTTAAACATATTAAGAGTGAACTACCGTGTAACAGGCGAATTTAAGTTTTTTAAAAATAATAATAATAATAATAATAAAACTAAGCGACTTTTTTTTGAAGAATAAATTTTTTTATATTTTGGACATAATGATGATGTTGGGAGATGAAATGAAAGATTTGAGATTTTTAACTAATAATAATAATAAATAAAATATTTGAAGAAGGAGAAGAAGAATAACCAATGAAGGTACTTTTTTTAATTTTATTTTTTTGATGAAATTAATAAGAGCGAGAAGTTGAAGTATTATAGCGAGGTTGATTACGGGTTACGATAATCACGATTTCCACTATTAATAATAATAATAATAATAATAATAAAAATATTTATGAGGAAGCTGATCATTATATTGTGCGGATAATTTAGGAGGAAGAACTAACCTTCGTTTGAAACGCCGGCAAGGGTTGGCATATAATCATCCCGGATGACAAATGATAATAATCAAAAATAGGATTATAATTGAAATTAATGATAATAATAAATTAATTGATGGTAGTCAAAGAATATGCTAATGATCAGATAAAGAATGGTAATGAGATTATCTAATAATAATAGGAGGATATGCTAGGGACAGTCATCCTGTGTCGAACTGCTCTGAACCACATGTTGGGTTTTCACGGGGAGATAGCGGTAGATACGTAAATAACCCACGGACGGCACATGTTTGCAGGGTCAGAGCATAGTAATGAACCTTTCCGTACGTCTTGTCGTATTGACAAGTGTAAATATTAAAGTAGCTTTTGAGTTAATGAACTCTACCTGGTGTGTTTGTGAATCTGGAAATAATAGGCTAGAGTTTGTCCGTATTATAAATTCCCGTTTTTTCGAGGCGATAACATTTTCTACGGTGGGTGTCCGGCTCACCAGAATGTACATACCGGAAGTGTCTCATGTCCAAACGGAACGAGGAGACGACAGTAAAAAGTTACTGTCGTGCCTTCGTCGCCGAAAGAAGATCTCCAGCGGTGAAACGTCCAATCATACGGATGTGAATTCGATCCCCAGTACCCAATTGGGACGAATTCACCAGGTGTTTTACACTACCAGAGTAATGAGGTAAAATCCAAATATTATGTCATTTATTTTTCAGGATGAAAGTGTCCCAATGTAAATTTGTCATCATGTGTAGTATGAAAAATAAGTTAATAAATTGCTCCTCATTGCAATTTCAATAGGAAACAGCTTCCATATCTTTTCATTGTAGTTAGTCCAGTATGCCCATGGAATTTAAGTTGTCACTTCCCAGTCCTATTGTGGAGTCAGAAATTTGTATCCATGAATGAGTCGTTCCCCGTAACCTTAAATTTTCATGCCCCGTTCATCCCTGTATTCATTTGATGCGCCGATATATATATTTTTGATTTTCTTTATATAATTTTTTTTATTATCATTTTCGAACTGATCACCCCTGAGATAAATGCTAGTCTGGGACTCAGGAGGTGGGCGGGTGCATAATGGCGCCCAACGTGGAAGGGCCTATTGCATCATGTTTGAGCAACGGGTGACTTTATATTTTTTTACAAAAAAAAAAAAAAAAATCTGAACTTTTTTGTTGTATTAGCGACGATATCATTAGCGAGCAGCTCAGTGCCCGATTTCATTATAAATAGGCCCAGTTGTTTAACTTAAATGTAAACCCAATCGGGATATTTAATTAAATTTTGACCGCATCACGGTTGAATAGTGGTTTTTGATATGTCAAGTAGTAATTCATGTTAAAGTAAGGTTAGTTTCGAACGGGGCTAGACTTGATAATTATACAAGAGTAGTTTATTGCTATAAAGGCTCATTAAATTAATAATTCCCTATTCTATGAAATTAAAATTTATTGTGATTTAGTGAGACTCCACATAAATGTAACTATCCATGGGCAGGAATTTTATATAGGCAAAATTTATTAGGAATACTGTATTTGGTAAAAATGTGACTGAGAACCAGATTTAAGTATTAATGAAAAGATAATGGAACTGTGTAAGTTAAATTTAAATTAATTTATCAAGACAGGTGACTTCAAGGTTTTCGTCATGGTATTATCGATTGTTGTTGTTGTTGTTGTCATAGTCTGGAGTGACTAATGATATGAATTTCACTCATAATGAGCACGTGATGGCAATTAATATGCAAATTTGAATTACGTTATATAAATTATTCGCTATGTGAAAGCGAAAAATATTGTTTTGGTTTTGAATTTGGAAATTTAAAAATTCTAGAAAATATTAACGAGGATATAACCGTATGATAGGGCCTAGACCCAAAATTGTCGTAATCGTGTGCGATAGGATGAGAGGCTGATCGGCCCTCTTTTCTCATTTGATATAATGTCAGACGAAGGTGGGGAGCGTCCCCAAGGTGAACAGTTAGAAGGACAGGGAGAGGTGAAAGCTCTCACTTTGGAAGATTTAATGCGAGTTTTGGCTATAACTACGGAACAAATTCAGGCCGCTAATGTTTCTACTAAACAGGAACTGACATCTATAGTTCAGGCCGCTAGTGTTTCTACTAAACAGGAACTGACATCTATAGTTCAGGCCGCTAGTGTTTCTACTAGACAGGAACTGACGGAACAAATACATGCCGCTAATGTTTCATTAGAAAATAAAGTCGAGATGGTACAGGCCGCGTGTGAATTTAATAAAATAAAACTCACAGAACAAATAGCTGAGGTTCATGCCGCCAGTATATCACTAGGACAGGAATTACGGGACCGAATGACCCAAGTCCAGGAGGCGTGTCATTTCGCTAAGGACGAATTGAAAGGGCATATCGACTCTTGTATTATTAGTGTCAATGAAAAGGTTGACCGATTCAGGGATGAGGCGTTACTAGAACGTAATGAAATTAAGGAGAAATTAAAGGCCAGTATTCAGGAGATTTCAGCTCAGAGGTTGGTCGACCGCGAAGATTTAAAGGCGCATATCGAAGAGGTGAGGGGTGAATGTCGCAAGGAAAACGATATCATCCGAAGCCACGTGGAAAGTAAAGGTGCACATACTGCAAGTACTTTGGACAGGCACGAAAAGGGAATCGATGAGTTACGAGGTGAAACTGTTCGTACCCTAGTACTAGTAGCCGGTCTCAGAAATGAAATTCAGGATATAAAGACGAATTCGGAAGATCGTAGCCGTAGACTCACACAGTGTGAGGAGGCAAATATAGCATTGTTCAGAAAGACTGATGAGTTAGCGGAACAAAGCCAGACGATCGCTGACACAGAGGTCAGAATAGTGGAACAATTTAAGGTCCACACGGGGCAGAATTCAGTGTCCAAGCAAATGCCCGACAGTAATACCGAAAGGCTGGAAGAAATTAGAAAGGATCTGGAACAGGTCAAGGCCAGGTTAGAACAGCCAGGGTCACTTCAGGACTTCCATCTCCAGTACCGAGAGTTCGAGACCCCAGACAATCAGGGCTTTCATAAAAAGGAAGGCATGTCACAAGCCGATACGACCGGACTTAAGTTTGAAGTAGGAGACGGATCGTCATCATCATCAAATGCCCTTCCGACATCTGTGGTCCACGTCATCAAAATGTCAGACGACAAACCACCTAGATACGACGCTCGAGGACATATAACCCCTAAAGGCTTCATCCGCGAGATCACTAACTATATTAGTGAAAATAAAATTCCGGCGGAGCGGCAATTACGAACTGTAGAGAAGTTTTTGGACGGAGCACCTGCAATGTGGTTCAGGGCCTTCTTATATACATTCGAGGATTTCATAGGATTCCGACAGGCGTTTTTGCAAAAATTCTGGAGTATCCAAGATTAGCAAGATCTTAGGTTGGAGTTGTATTCTAGACGTTATTCAACATCGTCCCCAACTAAATATTCAGAGTATTTCGTATCCCAATTTCATAAGATGCGGGAATTAGATAATCCGGTCAGTGAGACAGAACTCATTAGCGCTATCGGGAAGCAGTTACCATTTGAGGTCCAACGGATGATGATTGCATCGAATATTCAGACTGCAGTGCAAGCGGAAGCTTTGTTACGTCAATTAGATCAGACCACGTATCACTCTAACCAGAGGCAACCCAGGCCTAGAGAGCAACAGATAAATAACGTCGAGAGGCAGACGGAAACTAGAACCATCAGTACTAGAAGTCAAGGAACGAGTACCGATCCAGAACCCAAGAGGATGTATGATCCGGGATGGAGACCCCGACAATGGAATCACGGAGGAGGATTTGCGGAAGGCAACTGGCAAACGAAGCATGTTAAATTCCATGACGAAACGGGATACCGTGGATATCGGAATGGAAGGAGCGAAACTCAGCCATACCACCGAAGAAATCAGAATAACCGAAGGCATTACACGGAGGAATACCGTAGAAATGGGGATGATCGACACCCAGAAACCCAGCAGTACCTCGATGAGCTGAAGAAGAGGAAATGGAAGGAGGCAATCCAAAATCATGACCGAAAGGACGACAAGCCATGTAGTGTTTGGGACCGAGACGATGGGAAGCCATACATAGAGGCGACGATACAAACTATGGAGGAGCTACATCAGGAGACCAAGCAATATTTAGAAGACAAATGGAAGAAGGAGGCAAATGGTGGTCGCAACGGGGAAAGGAACGCGCCGTTGTCACATTCTCAATATGGTAGCCAGCTAAATCCAAACGCCCCTAGATTCGAGGACGAACGACAACTCGGTGCTAGGAGGAAAACGAGAGAGTTTCAATAAGGCAGAGGACGACCAAGAAGAAGATGAGGACGAAGGAGAGGATGATGAAGAAGAAGATGGAAGAGAAGAAGAAGTCCAACTGATCCATAGGCAAATAGAAGCAAGACCATGCCCAGAATGCGGAGAGATCGACAGTGATGTCCAAGAATTTGTTAACAGGATCCACCTGATTCGACGAGAGAATGAAGAATTGAGACTCAATAACCAGAATCTGCGGGACGAGATCAGTCACCATCGAAAAGGAACAAAAGCAGTAATCAAATCATGATGAAAGTATGATGCGGATATATAAAAAAATCTCATGATTATCACAAGATTTTTTTTACCGAGCAACAGGAAAATGTACCCTGATGAGATAGGCCCTAGTTTCATGATTTGATTTTGATATGAGAAATACGGATATATAGGAATATTAAATGAATACAGTGGCAGTTTTGTGTGGACGAGAAAAATTTCGACATAAGCCAGCCGTGATCGCGACTGTCCGGCGCCACAATAAGCTTGTCATTAGGGGGAAAAGGTTTCCTGGTCAGAAGATAAGAGGATTAAATCTAGAGCTCACAACAACAGAATAATGACTTCGAGGAAGTGAAAGAGTATATATTTCGGACCAAGGCCGAGCAGATGCATCACCAATACCGAGAATGTGACGTGGCAGTTTTTCCACGCCCGAGGCGTTTGGTGTGGTTACGTTTCAAGGGAGAGATTTCAAACTAACCGAAACGGTGCTGACCAATGAGAAAATATATCACAGGCCCGCAGATAAACCAACATAAGAAAAACTCAGTGTGAACTCCAGTTAGCTTCTCCGATAACAATAATTAAATTATTCCAACCACACAATTGAATAGAGGGGATTTTTGTGATATCGTTCCCATGTTGAATAATGGTAATCGTAATAAATTAAAGTAATGAATTCGTGGAAATGACCCACGCTATATCGCCATTGGTCGAGATGAGCACGCCATCAGGGACGCCGAGTTAGCGCGCGAAAGGTGGAGGACAGAAATTAAGTGATATTTCCATGATCACCGAACGATAGGAGTTCAGAATACGACACATGAATGTGTATCGCCAGTGTATTAAGTGGGATAAAGCAGGAGATCCAAATCCACCTGCATATGCCGATTTAGGAAACCAACCCCCCTCTCCAGGAAATGACCGCGGATGACCCCGGCGGGAAACCAGATCGTCCATAAAAGTCCAGAAGCGGACCTCACATCACTCAGTTCTTACCAGTACTCAGTTCTTACCAGTCACCAGTCGTTATCGGTCACCAGTCGTGTCAGTCGTAATGGAGTAGTTGAGACTCTGACACGTTGACTCTGTAAGTCAGTACCTCGGGACGTATTCGAAGTCAGTTAGAGCTGAAAGTACGTGAATTATTAGGACAATGAATACGAACAGTGAAATTATCCATAGTACCGAGTGTGTATAATCAGTACAATTGTATGTTGAATTTAATGAATGTCATGTGTTTAAATAATAAATAACTAACGGAACGCCGATAGTACCTTTGGAAGGCAGTGTGCGGAGCCTGAAGTAAACACCTCAAGATAGACGGTGAATAACTATCCGAGCAGGGAATTATAGGAGCTAGGCGATGATCAAGACGGCTTGAAAATAAACCAGGAAGTGCCGGTTGAAGACGCGATACGCGCCGGTTCAAATGAACGACATTTCGTCGTAATGTGTCACGACGTGTGTTTCGGGCGTATATGAAGAGTATATTGTGCGAGTGTCAGGGGTCTAGGAGCACCTATAAGTGTTTCTTTTTGTTATTAATATTTTTGTGTAAAATAGTGTAATAAGGTATTAATCATGGGTAGTCACCCAGAAGTGTTTTATTATGTTAAATTTGTATTGTGCGACATGATGGACGGGTAAATCACCATGGGGCCGTAAGGCCTATATCTCCTCCGCTACGAGACAATGGAATTCTACATAGGAATGAGTACACAATTTTGATATTTAGGGGATGTTATCGCGACTAAACGGGGTTCAGTGTAAATTAATTATGGTTACTTAACATGGTCCGCTTCCCGAGTCCATGATTTTATTTTTTGTTAGACGGACGAACTAATGTATATTAACGTAATAATGGGTTAGGTTAATTAATTTGAGTATTTGTTTGTTGTATATAATGTAAATATGGGATATATTTCTTTCAATTAATGCATGCTGTTTATAATACTTTGACTTAAGTTCAGTTCAAGTGTTAAAGTCTTTTTTTGTGCTAACCCATTTATTTGAATTTCATTCACTGCGGTGATCATTTGTATTTTAATTAGGAATAATTTCTATTAGACAGCCAGATTATGAAAGAGCCAGAGTATGGAAGATTTGTGTTGCGTACGGAAGGTCATTAAAATACTAATAATAATCATGTTGTGAGTCGACAAAGGAAAGTAAAATAATAATAATAATAATAATAATAATAATAATAATAATAATAATAATAATAATAATAATAATAATATTTGGGCGTGTGCAAGTTAAAGTATAATAATAATAATGACAGTGCTTCGCGAGTTAGCCAGTGCAAATATAATAATCAAAGTGGAGATGACATGTAGCGTTAAAGACTTTCATTCGCGTAGTCAGTTTGATTTTACGTAAATTTTTTATTTTACGTTTTTTTACAAAAAAAAAAAAATCTGAACTTTTTTGTTTAAAAGCGATATAGGCACGTGAATTAGAATGGTCACGATATGTTAAAAGCCCAGAATGATTTGAGCCCATATTTAGAGTTGGAAGTCATGAGGGACGAATATCCGGCGTGAAATAAGTTGAGCCGTATTGTTTGTAATGATGAAATAGATGGATCTCAAGGCCTAAGATGATATAAATGCATATGCCGGTGTTATTAGTGGTAGAATCCACGCACCGAGGATTATTTTATGAATTAAATGTTTGAAGAGTTCCGATGAAAGGAAATGGACTTCAAATTGGAAGGAATAGTTTAGCAATCGCCGGCATTGGAGGTATTTGCCCAGCCGCGATGTGCCATAGGTTGTGAGATGTGTCTTGGGAGGACAGGTGTCCCCATATAAAATTAACGGCAGTACGAAGTTGAAGGTACGGTCCCGAATACCGTGTTGTCCCGACCGATATAAAGCAGATCTTAGTGGTTCATAACGGGATTTAACATATGTGACTAAATTCTAAAGAGTGGATATTAAAATATCATCTTTCCATTTTTAATAATAATAATAACAATAATCATACTCCAAGTGAATCTTGTCTTAAATCGAGTGCTTAGTGCCAAGATAAATCGAAATTGTAAAAAGGGGTTATGCGTTAAACATATTAAGAGTGAACTACCGTGTAACAGGCGAATTTAAGTTTTTTAAAAATAATAATAATAATAATAATAAAACTAAGCGACTTTTTTTTTGAAGAATAAATTTTTTTATATTTTGGACATAATGATGATGTTGGGAGATGAAATGAAAGATTTGAGATTTTTAACTAATAATAATAATAAATAAAATATTTGAAGAAGGAGAAGAAGAATAACCAATGAAGGTACTTTTTTTTAATTTTATTTTTTTGATGAAATTAATAAGAGCGAGAAGTTGAAGTATTATAGCGAGGTTGATTACGGGTTACGATAATCACGATTTCCACTATTAATAATAATAATAATAATAATAATAAAAATATTTATGAGGAAGCTGATCATTATATTGTGCGGATAATTTAGGAGGAAGAACTAACCTTCGTTTGAAACGCCGGCAAGGGTTGGCATATAATCATCCCGGATGACAAATGATAATAATCAAAAATAGGATTATAATTGAAATTAATGATAATAATAAAATTAATTGATGGTAGTCAAAGAATATGCTAATGATCAGATAAAGAATGGTAATGAGATTATCTAATAATAATAGGAGGATATGCTAGGGACAGTCATCCTGTGTCGAACTGCTCTGAACCACATGTTGGGTTTTCACGGGGAGATAGCGGTAGATACGTAAATAACCCACGGACGGCACATGTTTGCAGGGTCAGAGCATAGTAATGAACCTTTCCGTACGTCTTGTCGTATTGACAAGTGTAAATATTAAAGTAGCTTTTGAGTTAATGAACTCTACCTGGTGTGTTTGTGAATCTGGAAATAATAGGCTAGAGTTTGTCCGTATTATAAATTCCCGTTTTTTCGAGGCGATAACATTTTCTACGGTGGGTGTCCGGCTCACCAGAATGTACATACCGGAAGTGTCTCATGTCCAAACGGAACGAGGAGACGACAGTAAAAAGTTACTGTCGTGCCTTCGTCGCCGAAAGAAGATCTCGAGCGGTGAAACGTCCAATCATACGGATGTGAATTCGATCCCCAGTACCCAATTGGGACGAATTCACCAGGTGTTTTACACTACCAGAGTAATGAGGTAAAATCCAAATATTATGTCATTTATTTTTCAGGATGAAAGTGTCCCAATGTAAATTTGTCATCATGTGTAGTATGCAAAATAAGTTAATAAATTGCTCCTCATTGCAATTTCAATAGGAAACAGCTTCCATATCTTTTCATTGTAGTTAGTCCAGTATGCCCATGGAATTTAAGTTGTCACTTCCCAGTCCTATTGTGGAGTCAGAAATTTGTATCCATGAATGAGTCGTTCCCCGTAACCTTAAATTTTCATGCCCCGTTCATCCCTGTATTCATTTGATGCGCCGATATATATATTTTTGATTTTCTTTATATAATTTTTTTTATTATCATTTTCGAACTGATCACCCCTGAGATAAATGCTAGTCTGGGACTCAGGAGGTGGGCGGGTGCATAATGGCGCCCAACGTGGAAGGGCCTATTGCATCATGTTTGAGCAACGGGTGACTTTATATTTTTTTACAAAAAAAAAAATCTGAACTTTTTTGTTGTATTAGCGACGATATCATTAGCGAGCAGCTCAGTGCCCGATTTCATTATAAATAGGCCCAGTTGTTTAACTTAAATGTAAACCCAATCGGGATATTTAATTAAATTTTGACCGCATCACGGTTGAATAGTGGTTTTTGATATGTCAAGTAGTAATTCATGTTAAAGTAAGGTTAGTTTCGAACGGGGCTAGACTTGATAATTATACAAGAGTAGTTTATTGCTATAAAGGCTCATTAAATTAATAATTCCCTATTCTATGAAATTAAAATTTATTGTGATTTAGTGAGACTCCACATAAATGTAACTATCCATGGGCAGGAATTTTATATAGGCAAAATTTATTAGGAATACTGTATTTGGTAAAAATGTGACTGAGAACCAGATTTAAGTATTAATGAAAAGATAATGGAACTGTGTAAGTTAAATTTAAATTAATTTATCAAGACAGGTGACTTCAAGGTTTTCGTCATGGTATTATCGATTGTTGTTGTTGTTGTTGTCATAGTCTGGAGTGACTAATGATATGAATTTCACTCATAATGAGCACGTGATGGCAATTAATATGCAAATTTGAATTACGTTATATAAATTATTCGCTATGTGAAAGCGAAAAATATTGTTTTGGTTTTGAATTTGGAAATTTAAAAATTCTAGAAAATATTAACGAGGATATAACCGTATGATAGGGCCTAGACCCAAAATTGTCGTAATCGTGTGCGATAGGATGAGAGGCTGATCGGCCCTCTTTTCTCATTTGATATAATGTCAGACGAAGGTGGGGAGCGTCCCCAAGGTGAACAGTTAGAAGGACAGGGAGAGGTGAAAGCTCTCACTTTGGAAGATTTAATGCGAGTTTTGGCTATAACTACGGAACAAATTCAGGCCGCTAATGTTTCTACTAAACAGGAACTGACATCTATAGTTCAGGCCGCTAGTGTTTCTACTAAACGGGAACTGACATCTATAGTTCAGGCCGCTAGTGTTTCTACTAGACAGGAACTGACGGAACAAATACATGCCGCTAATGTTTCATTAGAAAATAAAGTCGAGATGGTACAGGCCGCGTGTGAATTTAATAAAATAAAACTCACAGAACAAATAGCTGAGGTTCATGCCGCCAGTATATCACTAGGACAGGAATTACGGGACCGAATGACCCAAGTCCAGGAGGCGTGTCATTTCGCTAAGGACGAATTGAAAGGGCATATCGACTCTTGTATTATTAGTGTCAATGAAAAGGTTGACCGATTCAGGGATGAGGCGTTACTAGAACGTAATGAAATTAAGGAGAAATTAAAGGCCAGTATTCAGGAGATTTCAGCTCAGAGGTTGGTCGACCGCGAAGATTTAAAGGCGCATATCGAAGAGGTGAGGGGTGAATGTCGCAAGGAAAACGATATCATCCGAAGCCACGTGGAAAGTAAAGGTGCACATACTGCAAGTACTTTGGACAGGCACGAAAAGGGAATCGATGAGTTACGAGGTGAAACTGTTCGTACCCTAGTACTAGTAGCCGGTCTCAGAAATGAAATTCAGGATATAAAGACGAATTCGGAAGATCGTAGCCGTAGACTCACACAGTGTGAGGAGGCAAATATAGCATTGTTCAGAAAGACTGATGAGTTAGCGGAACAAAGCCAGACGATCGCTGACACAGAGGTCAGAATAGTGGAACAATTTAAGGTCCACACGGGGCAGAATTCAGTGTCCAAGCAAATGCCCGACAGTAATACCGAAAGGCTGGAAGAAATTAGAAAGGATCTGGAACAGGTCAAGGCCAGGTTAGAACAGCCAGGGTCACTTCAGGACTTCCATCTCCAGTACCGAGAGTTCGAGACCCCAGACAATCAGGGCTTTCATAAAAAGGAAGGCATGTCACAAGCCGATACGACCGGACTTAAGTTTGAAGTAGGAGACGGATCGTCATCATCATCAAATGCCCTTCCGACATCTGTGGTCCACGTCATCAAAATGTCAGACGACAAACCACCTAGATACGACGCTCGAGGACATATAACCCCTAAAGGCTTCATCCGCGAGATCACTAACTATATTAGTGAAAATAAAATTCCGGCGGAGCGGCAATTACGAACTGTAGAGAAGTTTTTTGACGGAGCACCTGCAATGTGGTTCAGGGCCTTCTTATATACATTCGAGGATTTCATAGGATTCCGACAGGCGTTTTTGCAAAAATTCTGGAGTATCCAAGAACAGCAAGATCTTAGGTTGGAGTTGTATTCTAGACGTTATTCAACATCGTCCCCAACTAAATATTCAGAGTATTTCGTATCCCAATTTCATAAGATGCGGGAATTAGATAATCCGGTCAGTGAGACAGAACTCATTAGCGCTATCGGGAAGCAGTTACCATTTGAGGTCCAACGGATGATGATTGCATCGAATATTCAGACTGCAGTGCAAGCGGAAGCTTTGTTACGTCAATTAGATCAGACCACGTATCACTCTAACCAGAGGCAACCCAGGCCTAGAGAGCAACAGATAAATAACGTCGAGAGGCAGACGGAAACTAGAACCATCAGTACTAGAAGTCAAGGAACGAGTACCGATCCAGAACCCAAGAGGATGTATGATCCGGGATGGAGACCCCGACAATGGAATCACGGAGGAGGATTTGCGGAAGGCAACTGGCAAACGAAGCATGTTAAATTCCATGACGAAACGGGATACCGTGGATATCGGAATGGAAGGAGCGAAACTCAGCCATACCACCGAAGAAATCAGAATAACCGAAGGCATTACACGGAGGAATACCGTAGAAATGGGGATGATCGACACCCAGAAACCCAGCAGTACCTCGATGAGCTGAAGAAGAGGAAATGGAAGGAGGCAATCCAAAATCATGACCGAAAGGACGACAAGCCATGTAGTGTTTGGGACCGAGACGATGGGAAGCCATACATAGAGGCGACGATACAAACTATGGAGGAGCTACATCAGGAGACCAAGCAATATTTAGAAGACAAATGGAAGAAGGAGGCAAATGGTGGTCGCAACGGGGAAAGGAACGCGCCGTTGTCACATTCTCAATATGGTAGCCAGCTAAATCCAAACGCCCCTAGATTCGAGGACGAACGACAACTCGGTGCTAGGAGGAAAACGAGAGAGTTTCAATAAGGCAGAGGACGACCAAGAAGAAGATGAGGACGAAGGAGAGGATGATGAAGAAGAAGATGGAAGAGAAGAAGAAGTCCAACTGATCCATAGGCAAATAGAAGCAAGACCATGCCCAGAATGCGGAGAGATCGACAGTGATGTCCAAGAATTTGTTAACAGGATCCACCTGATTCGACGAGAGAATGAAGAATTGAGACTCAATAACCAGAATCTGCGGGACGAGATCAGTCACCATCGAAAAGGAACAAAAGCAGTAATCAAATCATGATGAAAGTATGATGCGGATATATAAAAAAATCTCATGATTATCACAAGATTTTTTTTTACCGAGCAACAGGAAAATGTACCCTGATGAGATAGGCCCTAGTTTCATGATTTGATTTTGATATGAGAAATACGGATATATAGGAATATTAAATGAATACAGTGGCAGTTTTGTGTGGACGAGAAAAATTTCGACATAAGCCAGCCGTGATCGCGACTGTCCGGCGCCACAATAAGCTTGTCATTAGGGGGAAAAGGTTTCCTGGTCAGAAGATAAGAGGATTAAATCTAGAGCTCACAACAACAGAATAATGACTTCGAGGAAGTGAAAGAGTATATATTTCGGACCAAGGCCGAGCAGATGCATCACCAATACCGAGAATGTGACGTGGCAGTTTTTCCACGCCCGAGGCGTTTGGTGTGGTTACGTTTCAAGGGAGAGATTTCAAACTAACCGAAACGGTGTTGACCAATGAGAAAATATATCACAGGCCCGCAGATAAACCAACATAAGAAAAACTCAGTGTGAACTCCAGTTAGCTTCTCCGATAACAATAATTAAATTATTCCAACCACACAATTGAATAGAGGGGATTTTTGTGATATCGTTCCCATGTTGAATAATGGTAATCGTAATAAATTAAAGTAATGAATTCGTGGAAATGACCCACGCTATATCGCCATTGGTCGAGATGAGCACGCCATCAGGGACGCCGAGTTAGCGCGCGAAAGGTGGAGGACAGAAATTAAGTGATATTTCCATGATCACCGAACGATAGGAGTTCAGAATACGACACATGAATGTGTATCGCCAGTGTATTAAGTGGGATAAAGCAGGAGATCCAAATCCACCTGCATATGCCGATTTAGGAAACCAACCCCCCTCTCCAGGAAATGACCGCGGATGACCCCGGCGGGAAACCAGATCGTCCATAAAAGTCCAGAAGCGGACCTCACATCACTCAGTTCTTACCAGTACTCAGTTCTTACCAGTCACCAGTCGTTATCGGTCACCAGTCGTGTCAGTCGTAATGGAGTAGTTGAGACTCTGACACGTTGACTCTGTAAGTCAGTACCTCGGGACGTATTCGAAGTCAGTTAGAGCTGAAAGTACGTGAATTATTAGGACAATGAATACGAACAGTGAAATTATCCATAGTACCGAGTGTGTATAATCAGTACAATTGTATGTTGAATTTAATGAATGTCATGTGTTTAAATAATAAATAACTAACGGAACGCCGATAGTACCTTTGGAAGGCAGTGTGCGGAGCCTGAAGTAAACACCTCAAGATAGACGGTGAATAACTATCCGAGCAGGGAATTATAGGAGCTAGGCGATGATCAAGACGGCTTGAAAATAAACCAGGAAGTGCCGGTTGAAGACGCGATACGCGCCGGTTCAAATGAACGACATTTCGTCGTAATGTGTCACGACGTGTGTTTCGGGCGTATATGAAGAGTATATTGTGCGAGTGTCAGGGGTCTAGGAGCACCTATAAGTGTTTCTTTTTGTTATTAATATTTTTGTGTAAAATAGTGTAATAAGGTATTAATCATGGGTAGTCACCCAGAAGTGTTTTATTATGTTAAATTTGTATTGTGCGACATGATGGACGGGTAAATCACCATGGGGCCGTAAGGCCTATATCTCCTCCGCTACGAGACAATGGAATTCTACATAGGAATGAGTACACAATTTTGATATTTAGGGGATGTTATCGCGACTAAACGGGGTTCAGTGTAAATTAATTATGGTTACTTAACATGGTCCGCTTCCCGAGTCCATGATTTTATTTTTTGTTAGACGGACGAACTAATGTATATTAACGTAATAATGGGTTAGGTTAATTAATTTGAGTATTTGTTTGTTGTATATAATGTAAATATGGGATATATTTCTTTCAATTAATGCATGCTGTTTATAATACTTTGACTTAAGTTCAGTTCAAGTGTTAAAGTCTTTTTTTGTGCTAACCCATTTATTTGAATTTCATTCACTGCGGTGATCATTTGTATTTTAATTAGGAATAATTTCTATTAGACAGCCAGATTATGAAAGAGCCAGAGTATGGAAGATTTGTGTTGCGTACGGAAGGTCATTAAAATACTAATAATAATCATGTTGTGAGTCGACAAAGGAAAGTAAAATAATAATAATAATAATAATAATAATAATAATAATAATAATAATAATAATAATAATAATAATATTTGGGCGTGTGCAAGTTAAAGTATAATAATAATAATGACAGTGCTTCGCGAGTTAGCCAGTGCAAATATAATAATCAAAGTGGAGATGACATGTAGCGTTAAAGACTTTCATTCGCGTAGTCAGTTTGATTTTACGTAAATTTTTTATTTTACGTTTTTTTACAAAAAAAAAATCTGAACTTTTTTGTTTAAAAGCGATATAGGCACGTGAATTAGAATGGTCACGATATGTTAAAAGCCCAGAATGATTTGAGCCCATATTTAGAGTTGGAAGTCATGAGGGACGAATATCCGGCGTGAAATAAGTTGAGCCGTATTGTTTGTAATGATGAAATAGATGGATCTCAAGGCCTAAGATGATATAAATGCATATGCCGGTGTTATTAGTGGTAGAATCCACGCACCGAGGATTATTTTATGAATTAAATGTTTGAAGAGTTCCGATGAAAGGAAATGGACTTCAAATTGGAAGGAATAGTTTAGCAATCGCCGGCATTGGAGGTATTTGCCCAGCCGCGATGTGCCATAGGTTATGAGATGTGTCTTGGGAGGACAGGTGTCCCCATATAAAATTAACGGCAGTACGAAGTTGAAGGTACGGTCCCGAATACCGTGTTGTCCCGACCGATATAAAGCAGATCTTAGTGGTTCATAACGGGATTTAACATATGTGACTAAATTCTAAAGAGTGGATATTAAAATATCATCTTTCCATTTTTAATAATAATAATAACAATAATCATACTCCAAGTGAATCTTGTCTTAAATCGAGTGCTTAGTGCCAAGATAAATCGAAATTGTAAAAAGGGGTTATGCGTTAAACATATTAAGAGTGAACTACCGTGTAACAGGCGAATTTAAGTTTTTTAAAAATAATAATAATAATAATAAAACTAAGCGACTTTTTTTTTGAAGAATAAATTTTTTTATATTTTGGACATAATGATGATGTTGGGAGATGAAATGAAAGATTTGAGATTTTTAACTAATAATAATAATAAATAAAATATTTGAAGAAGGAGAAGAAGAATAACCAATGAAGGTACTTTTTTTAATTTTATTTTTTTGATGAAATTAATAAGAGCGAGAAGTTGAAGTATTATAGCGAGGTTGATTACGGGTTACGATAATCACGATTTCCACTATTAATAATAATAATAATAATAATAATAAAAATATTTATGAGGAAGCTGATCATTATATTGTGCGGATAATTTAGGAGGAAGAACTAACCTTCGTTTGAAACGCCGGCAAGGGTTGGCATATAATCATCCCGGATGACAAATGATAATAATCAAAAATAGGATTATAATTGAAATTAATGATAATAATAAAATTAATTGATGGTAGTCAAAGAATATGCTAATGATCAGATAAAGAATGGTAATGAGATTATCTAATAATAATAGGAGGATATGCTAGGGACAGTCATCCTGTGTCGAACTGCTCTGAACCACATGTTGGGTTTTCACGGGGAGATAGCGGTAGATACGTAAATAACCCACGGACGGCACATGTTTGCAGGGTCAGAGCATAGTAATGAACCTTTCCGTACGTCTTGTCGTATTGACAAGTGTAAATATTAAAGTAGCTTTTGAGTTAATGAACTCTACCTGGTGTGTTTGTGAATCTGGAAATAATAGGCTAGAGTTTGTCCGTATTATAAATTCCCGTTTTTTCGAGGCGATAACATTTTCTACGGTGGGTGTCCGGCTCACCAGAATGTACATACCGGAAGTGTCTCATGTCCAAACGGAACGAGGAGACGACAGTAAAAAGTTACTGTCGTGCCTTCGTCGCCGAAAGAAGATCTCCAGCGGTGAAACGTCCAATCATACGGATGTGAATTCGATCCCCAGTACCCAATTGGGACGAATTCACCAGGTGTTTTACACTACCAGAGTAATGAGGTAAAATCCAAATATTATGTCATTTATTTTTCAGGATGAAAGTGTCCCAATGTAAATTTGTCATCATGTGTAGTATGCAAAATAAGTTAATAAATTGCTCCTCATTGCAATTTCAATAGGAAACAGCTTCCATATCTTTTCATTGTAGTTAGTCCAGTATGCCCATGGAATTTAAGTTGTCACTTCCCAGTCCTATTGTGGAGTCAGAAATTTGTATCCATGAATGAGTCGTTCCCCGTAACCTTAAATTTTCATGCCCCGTTCATCCCTGTATTCATTTGATGCGCCGATATATATATATTTTTGATTTTCTTTATATAAATTTTTTTTATCATTTTCGAACTGATCACCCCTGAGATAAATGCTAGTCTGGGACTCAGGAGGTGGGCGGGTGCAATACTCCTGGTAAAAATCTACAATATGGAGGACCTCATCTTAGGGACCAAACGAAACCTCACGACATCGAAGACGTCGGGATGATAGTTGAAGTCATCATGGATGACCCCATCCCGGAGAAAAATGATCACAATAGATAATTACATTTCAATTTTTTTATGTTTAAAAGTCATTGTCCACCTGTAAACAAGTAAATTTTGCATGATAATTAGATAGAATGTAAATGATGGTCGCAGGCTGTTTCAAAGGGATTGTAGTTTCGTAGTTTAATGTAGTAGGAATTTGTTCACTGATGTAAAAACCATCAGTTTGTTTAACCTCTTGGAAAGATTAATGCATGTTAATTATAAGATTTTAGTATTGATATTTTTTTCTGCGTGAAGTATTATAATGAATGGAAGTAGTATCCATTTAAATAATCTCAATTATTATTATTATGAGATGAGACGTTGCGTATCCTCAGAAAGTACGTAGACTACTTTGTAGTTCATGCGTGAGACGGAATATTTGAGAAGTTAAAGATACAATATCGGATGCAAGTATGATTTTTAGATCGTGGACATAATATGTAAATTTTTATAATGTCCCGAAGAATAGATTCTTATGCAAATATGTGTGTGTTTGGAGTGTCGAACTGGGAACGATGGTCGGTTAATACGTCGCCAATTGATAGTTTGAATCAAAACTGGAGATTTGTCAGAGATAATTTATGTAAAGTGTGAGGAATCGTGCCACACTAATGACGATAAAATGTGGTTGAATAAAACCATATGGGAACAAAATATGTTAGATTTATACTCTAAGGGGCTGCATTAGCCCGAATTTTAATATCGAGCCAGCTGAGGGAAGAGAGACATCCTTTCTTGACTGAGTTGAAAGGGAGACAGTGCAGATTACCGTTACGTTGAGTGAAAGTACCAGCTGAATGAGCCTCGAAGATTTACAATAGGGGTCTGATTAGAATGAACAGACCGCAGGCTTCAACTTTTGGGGTGTTGACTGATTGTTCGTTTCTGGTAATACACGACAAACACTCACACACGGAATAGTTAATTGTCATCGTAATTGAATTATCATATTAGGAAATGGAAGAATCCATCCCAACTTTTATTTAATTTACTTGATGTGATCTAGGGATTTAAAAACATGCATCCAGCTGCAAGAAGACCACAGGTTCGATCCCATCTGAAGACGACGAGTATCATCACCGTCCTTTTGGTGATGGAAGGACCACTCCTTCCATGTACTTCTGTATATATTAAAGGGTGTTATTATATGTGATTAATTTTAGATAACTGTATTATTACATGTGAGATATTGTATTATCGTTAATATGTTATCCATAAGCTCAGCGTTGTTTGTGTATTGTATTATTCCATGGTATTATTCATAATCCCGGCGAAATATGCCTATGCGATTACTTAAATCATTGTAAATAAAAATGAGGTTAGTTAGTAGGAGTTAAAATGTGACTTTCAGATATTTTGGGATGTGCTTGTCATAGTAACAACATTGCCTTAATCACATGATCATGTAATGACATGATCACAGAAGATCATGGTACAGCGGACTTCAACTCATAAATATGAAGTCATGATGATTACATAACATGTAATTATAACTGTGCATTTTATTGTGCATAATTAATTCACCAATCAATTATGAGTGTTTTTGACAATGTATGCGAATAGTGGAAATAATAATGAGGGAAATGCCTCGCAAATATTATTATGGGATTATTTGGTGCGGAATGCAAATTCTAAAGGACAAATTAATATTAATTTCATACTTTTGATTAAAGTAAAATCTTATGGCACGTTTTATATTAGTCTTTGTAAATGTTATCTTCTCAGTTTAATAAAATTTATACTTGTAAAACTTTTAAAAATATAATTCTTCTAATTTAGTAGTGACGTTGTATTCCTCTTATATATGTGACCCCTACTTGTAAATGTTTCATTTACCGGGCGAGTTGGCCGTGCTCGTAGAGGCGCGCGGCTGTGAGCTTGCATCCGGGAGATAGTAGGTTCGAATCCCACTATCGGCAGCCCTGAAGATGGTTTTCCGTGGTTTCCCATTTTCACACCAGGCAAATGCTGGGGCTGTACCTTAATTAAGGCCACGGCCGCTTCCTTCCAACTCCTAGGCCTTTCCTATCCCATCGTCGCCATAAGACCTATCTGTGTCGGTGCGACGTAAAGCCCCTAGCAAAAAAAAAAAATGTTTCATTTAATGCCCATCAATACGGACGCATCATTGGCCCGTTTTGCTCTAAAGTCTAGTCGCGGTTACTGTGAAGTATGGGTGATGAGACTTCGAAGCTAGGGTTGTTCTTCGAAGATCTCATCATACAATTTGAATTCAGTTAATGCAGTTACGAATTATTATTATTATTATTATTATTATTATTATTATTATTATTATTATTATTATGCACTGTAACCCTGGGAAGCCTATATCTATTTCATTAATTACATCCCTGAGCCGGTCAATGACTTGAAAACAGGTTGCAGGTTTTAATTTTCATTCAATGAAAGACATTTAACGTTTACAGCAACTGTACTATGAAGTGCACATTAAAGCACGCAAATCATCTCGGTGTTTCGTTTTGAAGCATACCAACTACATTACTTCTTTAATAAATCTGCATCTGCCATTTCTAATTTCGAACATACTGAAATAAGTGTAGACCTACATACACATTTGAAAGTATTTTTGTAAATAATAATCTGTACATGATCACAATATTATATATATACAGGGTGGCTCACTTAAACCTTTCACCGCAGATATACCTGGAACAACAAGAGATATTGAAAAATGACTTTCATAGACAGGAAGGCAGGGAAGGGGCTATTTAAAGGAAATACTATGAGCCAGTCTAAAACGTAGGGAAATAGTATTTTCAACATCAACTTACGTTTTTTTAAATGGACACCCTGTATTATTTCGTGCACAATCGTTAACATGAAAAATCACATAAGTAATGGCGTTTGTTTCATCGCAATAGGTCAATTACATCCCGAGATATTGCAACGTGAAGTTGACGCTTGAGATAAACGAAACGCGCAGCAATTGCACATCCCGAGAGTCAAGCGCGAAACTCACGGTCCTCTTACTCACGATATGATTGCAGTACTACGATGCGACAGGCATTGTACTTAATGCTATTTGCTCTGTTATCAAGAGGGATGAAAATAAGAGAAGGGTTTCCCGCCACAGCAAAAGGATCTGTAAATAACGGTTTCTGTCTTGCGTGTTTTATTTACCTACACAGTACATTGCAGTACCTGTACTGTACTACTTCAGAATGTACATAATTCGTACAGCAAAGTTACTGTAACGAAATTCTCTTATTTTCATCCCTCTTAATAGCAGTGCAAATAGCATTAAGTATAACGCCTGATGCATTGTAGTACGGCAATCACGAGTAAGAGGACCGTGAGATTCGTGCTGGAATCTCGGGATGTGCAACTGCTGAGCGTTTCGTTTATCTCAAGCGTCAACTTCACGTTGCAATATCTCGGGATGTAATTGACCTATTGCGATGAAATAAACGCCATTACTTATGTGATTTTCCATATTAACGACTGCTTACGAAATAATACAGGGTGTCCATTTGAAAAAACGTAAGTTGATGTTGAAAATACTGTTTTCCTACGTTTTAGACTGGCTCATAGTATTTACTTTTATTAGCCCCTTCCTTGCCTTCATGCCTGTGAAAGTCATTTTTCAATATCTCTTGTTCCAGATATATCTGCGGTGAAACGTTTAAGTGGGCCACGCTGTATAATAAACGTTTTGTCTGTATATTTTTCAGAATTTAAAAAGAATGATATTTTTATATCCATCGTGTCCACATTAACAATGAAATGCACCTTTTTAATTTTCCGTCATGTCTCTGTCTATATGTATGTACGTACAGGTATCACGAGAAAATAGCTGAAGAGAATTGAATGAAAATCGGTATGTAAAGTAAGTCGAAGAATGAGGCACTACAATCTAGGCTATAAATAATTTTATTCACACCGAGTGAAATGGTAGAGGGGAAAGACTAAAATGTAATTCTCAAATATCTTTATTATTAGTGGTCCTATCGATAAATATTACGTAACTAAAGTTATATAGAATTACATTTTAGTAATTTCTGTGTTATACATTTTTAATGTGCCCGCTATGATAACAGAGGTATTCACGAATTTCGATTTTTGTTGCTAAGTCCATATCAAGGCCGAGTCACGAGAACATGGATGAAGAGAATTTAATTCAAATCGGTATGTGAAGTCAGGGAATAAGGCACTTAAGTCTAGGCTATAAATAATTTTATTCACGCTGGATGAAATGGTAGTTCAGAGGAAGGCACCTAAAATTTAATTTTTAAAACTTTGGTCCTATCGAAAAGTACTACGTAACGAAAGTTATAGAGAATACGATTTCCAATCATGTCATACAGTTTTACCGTATCGGCTATGATAATAGAACATGAATTTAGACTTCTGTTCCTTAGTTCATATCATCGCCGAGCGTTGTTAACATGGAAATATTGTCCAATTATGTTGACTACCAATGGTTTTTGTCAGGATTGTCTTAAGGTGTAAAACCGCGCGGTCATCGGTCCGTATTGACAAGGAAAATTATGAAAATGATTATAACAACTTAGAAAAAACAGTAAAGGAACAATCGCTTGAAGAATAAGACAATAGAGAGTCATGAAAAGAGGAAGTACTCCATTTACATTATATGCCCTAATAACACAGAGTCGGAAGGAAACTAAATGTGAAGGTCTACAATATCGGAAGCTCATAAAACTCATTAATAATAACTAAAGCTCGGATTTTTATGCAGTAACAGGTTAGATTGCAAAATAATTTGGTTAGTAGAAAGTGTCGGCCACCTGCTGTGTCATAATGTAGCAAGGGTAACATAAATTATAGGGGTTCTGATGGGCCGTACCCCTAATGTTTATGCAATCCGCACAACACAATCGTTGTGAAGGTAGACTATACTTGCTGCTCGCTTCAGTAACTTTGCATTCTAACCTATTAATTCATTGAAAGTCTGGACTCGTAATAATAACATTACATTGACCACTCTTTGTTGTGATGCGATTTGTCTCTTCTGCTACCACTCACCTCTGATAAATGGGATTACTGCATGCTTGAACATTGGCGGAAATTAGGTGGGGAGTTAAGTAACTTTGCACATGTTATGTGATTGTCCCGTCAACGGCGATTACTACAGCTACTTTCTTGGCTAAAAGCTTTATAATTTTGTTCAGGAAACAAGAATATGAGAAAATGGATTAAAACACAATGAGTACTATTCATCGATAAACACAGGACCACTTCAGAACTTACCAATAAAATACTCCAAAAACGCCTTCAAAACAACAGTATTTTGAATAACGATTAACAAACCTTTCTGTAAGACCAAAACAATGTAAAATAAAAAGTCTTATTTTTTAAAATGTCATTTGTTCGGGGCGTCGACCTATGAAGATCTTTTGTCCCTACTTGCACCATATGTGAGGAGCCTGCGTGTGTTATATAAATGGCGGAAGTGTAAAGTGATGAATGTCCCCAGGCCAAGGATATTAATAATTTACAATTAAAAACCCCTCACCCGGCTGGAATCGAACCCGGGGCCGCCGGGTGAGAGGCGGACGCGTTGCTCCCTACACCGCGGAGCCGGACAAAATAAAAAGCCAGCAATGGATGAATGTGAAACGTTGCAATAGTTCTCACCAGATGTCACCACAAAGCAGAGACATGAACCTGAAACGAGGAGGATACAGCAGAAGCAGCAAAATAATAATAATAATAATAATAATAATAATAATAATAATAATAATAATAATAATAATAATAATGATGATGATGATGATAATAACTGAGCCTGTCGAATTTATATACGAAATATAGGGTAGTTTGAAATCTAAATGCAGCAGCAGCAAAATCACAATAATAATAATAATATAATAATAATAATGATTATTATTATTACTGAGCCTGTAGAATTTATATCAGAAATATAGTTTGAAATCTAAATGACCGTGCGAGTTGGCCGCGCGGTTAGAGTCGCGAAGCTGTGAGCTTGCATCCGGGAGTGAGTGGGTTCGAATCCCACTGTTGGCAGCCCTGAAGATGGTTTGCCGTGGTTTCCCATTTTCACACCAGGCAAATGCTGGGGCTGTACCTTAATTAAGGCCACGGCCGCTTCCTTCCCACTCCTAGGCCTTTCCTATCTCATCGTCGCCATAAGACCAATCTGTGACGGTGCGACGTAAAGCAAGTAGAAAAAAAAAGAAACCCTAAATGCTTCTGAAAGTCTTGATTTAAATATAATATGATCACTGAGTAATCTAAGCAAAACAATATGGATGTAAAGGACACAGTATATGTAGGCCTACTGTTAATTCATTACAATTAAACGTGCTTTATTAAGTATTATCAACTTAAACATTCCACTAAATTTATTGTATGAATTTGAGAGAAAAGTAAAACCTCCAATTTACCACCCAATACGCCACAGAATGCTTGATGCTGAACAGGAAAGGATTACTGGACAAACTTGAGGTCCAGAAGAGGAAGATCTTGAGAAAGATACTAGGACCGATCAAAGTAGATGGCGAGTAGAGAAGGCGAAAAAACCAGGAGCTATCGAGTTATAATGAAAAAATCACAGATGTGGCCAGAAAGAGGTGCCTGACCTTCTATGGACATGACACGAGGATGAACCCGACTAGGATGACCTGCCGGCTTCTCAACTACTGGCCAAAAAAAAGATAGGGACACTATGGTTAACAGAAGTGAAGAAAGACATGCAGGAACTGGGAGTAACTGAAAACGGCATCAGAAACTGAGCACCTCTCAGAAGAATAGTCAAACAAAAGAGGTTTCAGGACAGACCACCATGTAAAGAAAGAGGCGCCCTTTGGACAAAGGAAAGAAGAGAGAAGCATAGCCAGAAAATGCGCGAGTATTGGGCAAATATCAAGTCCCTGTACAAGCAGAAAAGTTGAACATCGTGGTCCTTAGTTGGCCCACTCGAAGAAAGAAGAAGAAGAATAATAATAAGAAGAATTACTGAGCATTTTAGCAGCACGCAACACAATTTCGGTAACTTTCGCTATGCAGTGTTGCCAATTCAATGGTTTTTCCCACTAAATCTTATGACAGATGCAGATACATTAAAGAAGGTATGTGGGCAGAAATATGCAAAACGAAAGATTTTGTATCTAGGGCTAGTAAGAATTCTGGTGGATTTCAAAAGTATTTTGGTGGTAAACTGGAGGTTTTACTTTTTTTTAAATCATACAATAAATTTAGTGGAGTGTTTAATTTGATAATACATAACAAAGCACTTTTAATTGTAATGAATTAACAGTACATATGATGTGTCGTTTATTCACATATTGTTTTGCTTAGATTACTCAGAGACCAATTTGTATTTAAATCGAAGACTTTCAAAAGCATTTAGATTTCAAACTAAATTTTGGATTTAAATTCGACAGGAAAGTTGAATATTTAGGGATATCTCAATTATAACCAGAACAAAGAAACATTCTGCGTCAGAGATGTACCCAATTTGCAAGTTTTTAAAAACAATGTAGCTGCTGCAAAACATTCCGGACATTCCTTCACTTCCTTCAGTGTCAAATGCACTTCAGTTTGTCAAAGAGTCGTTGATTCTCCGTCTTGAATCCCGTGACCCTGACGCCAGCATCATCAGGAAGATTAATTATCAGTGAAAATATTTCACCCTTTCAAATGATCTGACTTTACGGACACCATTATTTTCTTGTGTGAAGTGATTAAATATTACGATGCAAGTGTTTTCATGGTCAAATACGTTTGTGGAGACATTTTTGTTAGTATGCTGAACGTAACTTAATTGAAACAGAATAAGACCTGAAATGATAAATTCGCTGTCATCGGTTCGAGTAGACCTACGAAGAAACAAACAATCCTGCCAAAATTATGAACTATCGGATGAAGTACTAAAAGACATAGGGACTGCGGAAACATATCAGATATCTGTTCCTATTTGTTCCTCCCCCCTCTGTGCTTTATGTCGAAGTGTTTCAAGAAGACGGTCCTGGACCATTTAATTTCTCACTGGGCTGTCAGATAATCTCAATTTGAAGTATTATTTTTCCTAATAGTTTTAATTTTTAACTACTGGAATAAACTTACTTTTGATGTTGATATAGCATTTACGATACGCAACATACCTTAGGTGGGCGGGGTGTCGGACAAAAAGAGCTAGTGGTTTCTGATGGTTTTGAAGCAGGCGTTTAGTGGGTGATCACATTTGACAGTTGGCAACTCGTCCACCCTGCTCCCCCCTTGCCTAATAACGCTCCACCCCAAAGGTAATCACACCGTCTATTTTGGGAACCCCTGGCTTAGCACAACATTCAGGAATGATTCATTCGTTTCCTCCACTGTAAATAACTTTTATGTAATTAATTTCATTCGCCCAGAGTTTTTGGACAGCAACAATTTTCTGCTGGGTAATTTAATTGAAAACGGCATAATACCTTGCTTCCCCACCTCAACCCTAGTTTCGAACTCATTGCCCTCCACTGAGTGGAAGGCAGCCCGGGGCGTGGTATATTTCACTCTCTCTTAATGATCTCATGTTTTTGGAAATGGATGTGCGAGTGCCAAGAAGAATGGGGGAGTGGGGGCGCGCAGTGTCGTGTGCGTATGTCGGCTAGAACCACATTCTTGTCACTATCACGTGATTCATGACGTCATCTCACGTAAGCATATTATAGTGACATTGACTGCCAGCAGAGAGCTGGACAACACGTGTCGTACACGCGTAAATGAAGATCTGTGTTGGAGATTAAGGTGACTCTCTATTTCGAAAGAATTCGAGGAATGACGAATGAAGAAAGTGAAGTTCTCCTCTTCCGTGTCCAGAGCCCAACAGGCTATCACAGTGAATTAATGAGTATTTATCAGCCAAGTGTCATAGCTATTTACCATTGGACCATAGCTACCTCAAGATCTTCACCGGAGTGTTGCTGACCTCGATACTTCCTGACCATGAAGAATATAGTGGGTTGGAGGCCCGCAAAACATTTCCTTGTCGCATTATGGAAAGAAAAAAAAAAGAAAGCACTAGATGGGTTTCATGTATTTCATCAGCATGAAGCTTCTGGCATGTAATGTATGTGTACGAAGACAGATATCTGATTAAGCCGGGCTGAGTACAATGGTCGCCTTCCGAACTCAAGTTGTCGGGTTCGCTCCGCGCTCACTCCGTTGATATTCAAAGGTGCTCAAGTACGCCAGCCTCGTGTTACTAGATTTACTGACACGCAACAAACTCTTAAATATTTAAGAATGAAATATTATTAACGTAGCAACTAATATATATTGCAATGTTAACCTCAAAACATAGTAATGTTACAAAAAGTGATAAAAGTAATTTTCAAGTCTTTTATTATTATTATTATTATTATTATTATTATTATTATTATTATTATTATTATTATTATTATTATTATTTTTTGTAGGCTATGCACGTCCAACATTTGTCCCGTTTCTCTATGAGGTCGCGTGTAAAGTGACGTGAACCTAGCTTCTCAACTCTCCTCCAAACCGTAAAATTATTCATGGATAATAATAATAATAATAATAATAATAATAATAATAATAATAATAATAATAATAATAATAATAATAATAATTTCGTATGACTATACCTAGCAGGGTTGCAGGCCTTGGAAGGCAGAACCTCCGTTGAGGGTGGGGGCATCTGCCATTTGTAGGTAACTGCGTGTTATTGTGGTATAGGATAGTGTTATGTGCGGTGTGTGAATTGCAGGGATGTTTGGGACAGCACAAACACCCAGCCTCCGAGCCATTGCAATTAACAATTAAGTTTAAAATCCGCTACCAAGCCGGGAATCGAATCCGGTACCCTCTGAACCCAAGGCCAGTATGCTGACTATTGAACCAACGAGTCGGACATAATAATAATAATAATAATAATAATAATAATAATAATAATAATAATAATAATAATAATAATAATAATTGTTTTCGATGTTGCTTTACATCGTACCGATACAGACAGGTCTTATGGTGACGATGAGATCGGAAAGGGCTAGGAGTGGGAAGGAAGTCGCCGTGGCCTTAACAAAGGTACATCCCCAGCATTTGTCTGGTGTAAAGATGGGAAACCACGGACAACCATCTTCAGGGCTGCCGAGAGTGGGGTTCAAATCCACTGTCTCCTGAATGCAAGCTCACAACTGTGCGGCCCTAAACTCACAGCCAACTCGCTCGGTATTATTACTAAATTAAATTAAATTTAGCTGCATCATGAACACGGGACGTACAATCAGGATCTCACTGATTTGACTGAATCATATTTTGAATCGCATATACTTGTAAATCAATGATTAAAATCAATAACGTCCTAATTCATTTTATTTTCAAATTTTAGATTACAGTAAAAAAAATTAAAGGTAGAACAATGATTGATGTATCAATATAATGCAAATAAATCGATATTTAAATATTATTAACAGAACAACTAATATATATTGGAATGTTAACCTCAAAACATAGCCAGTAACGGTACAAAACGCGATAAAAGTATTTTTTAAGTCCAATTTCTTTTTTATATAAGTTTGTAGGCTGTGCAACCCCAACCCATGTCCCGTTTCTCTATGATGTCGGGTGTAAAGTGAGATGCATCTTCGCAGGTTGGTTTTAGGACCGGATGCCCTTCCTGTCGTCAAGTTCATCAGCGGAGTTAAAGCGTTATAAGGGAGAGTGGGGGGGGGTCTCGGTGCTGGTGCATAGCCTACTCTTGCAGAATAGAAATGAATTACGTTATAAGTAGACCTGGGATTTTAAGGCAAATGCCTACTTCGTTCCTTACGAAATAACATGATTTTTTAAAAATATGTTGACGTTTCATGATAAATACCTTACATTAAGAGTTTTATAGTGCCCTAGAGCCTATTTTACTATTTTAGTGCCTAAAAATGCCTATTTTCTACATTTAAAATAAAATTCAACTTCTGTAATTTTTACAATCACACAATGGACATCCCTGGAACGAGCAGAACAGCAGAGGGTGGGTTTTTCACAGAAATGTGCTCTTCCCAGACAACTGTCACCAAAGGAATGCTGAATGAAGGGTGGAGGTGGAGGATTAGCTCAGAAGAACAACGAGCAGGTAGTAAAGGACGTACTGTGTCGAGTGACGGATGAGGGGGGTGGGGGATTATCTAGGAAGAACAAGGAGCAGGTAGTAAGAAGGGACATTCTGTGTCAAGTCACCAGTGAAAGAACATCTGTTTAAGTGAATATGGTTCATCATGCCTAAAACGAAATCATCTAAGAGTGCGCTTATACAACAATGGCTTGTACAATTTCCAGGGATGACTTTTGATGGCAAGATTATTTTCTGCCAGTACTGCAATAAACAGGTATGTGCATATATCTTAAATTTCATATTAATCTAAAACTAAGGTTTTGATATTGGCTCCTCTAATTAATTGTAGAGACCTACTCCAGACGACCTAGGTTCGATTTTTAGTACCGGCAGTAATTTAGAAATCTATGAGGTCTGGAACGGTGTTTGCCCAGCATCGTGAGGACAATTGAGAAGCTACAGTGGGCAGGTGTCACGGAGGCAAGGCAATACGGCTGAGGGATGTATCGTGCTGACCACACGCCACCCAATATCTGCAGGCCATGAGCTGGGCAGCAACCGTTATTGAAAGCCAAGGCCTTTCGGGGACTGTAGTGTTCTTGTTCTTAATTAACTTTAGAGTAATAATGGCTTAATTTAAATAGTTCAAAATTACAAATTTTATTCAATAGCTCACCTTTTCTATTCCTCATCTTAGTCTCTAATTGACATCACTTTATTGTGTTTTAGATTTCACATGAGAAAAAATGCCACCCTCAGCAGCATGCAGATACTGCCAGTCACAAAGCGAAAGCAGCCATGAAAAGTAACATTAGACAGACTCTGCTCACACAAACTGTATCTCCTACAACCCATAATGGTTTCTATGCTGATACGTGTAGAGCCCTAGTTGCAGCAAATATCCCCTGGAATGCTGTGCATAATCCGGTTTTCAGAGATTTTTTAGAGAAATACACCAAGCAGCACATCCCATCAGCATCTACATTAAAGAAGAACTACTTAGATATTTGTTACAATGAGGTCATTTTGTCAATCAGGGAGGATATTGGGGAGTCTTGTATATGGTTGTGTGTGGACGAAACCACCGACTCTGTGGGCAGGTACATTGCTAACCTTATAGTAGGAAAACTGGAACCCAGTCAGGCATCTACCGCTCACCTTCTTTGCTCTAAACAGCTTGAGAAAGTCAATAGTCAAAGCAGTGCATACTTCATCAACAAGGGGTTGCAATTGTTGTATCCTGGGAGTGTTGATGATTCTAAAGTCCTCCTCCTTGTCTCCGATGCTGCTTCCTACATGATTGCCACTGCACCTCTCCTCAAAACTTTCTATACTTCTTTAATTCATGTTACTTGCATGGCCCATGCCTTGCATAGACTCGCAGAAACAGTTAGGGCCGAGTTTCCTGCAGCAAACACTCTCATTTCAACAATGAAGAAACTGTTCTGTAAGGCTGCATCAAGAATAGCCATATTTCGAGAGAAACTCCCCTCTATTCCCCTTCCACCACAGCCAATCATCACCCGTTGGGGTTCCTGGATGGAAGCTGCCCTGTATTATGCAGAACATCTTGAGGAAATCAAGACTGTGATAGACAATTTGCCTTTAACGGACAACTCTGCATGTGTGTCGTCTGTCAAAGAGCTGTTAAATGATTGTTCCAGTGTTCAGAGAGACATTGCGTATATTCAGGCAAATTTTTCATTTCTTCCAGTCACCATTACAAAAATGGAGGAAAAAGGAAACAGGCTCAAACTGCAATTTTCTGTAATTGAGGAAGCTGAGAATAACATACAAAGTGCTAGGGGCAAGGTAGGGGACAAAATAAGAGACAAGTGGTCTAGTGTACTACAGAAGAACTCAGATTATTCAGTGCTGAAAAGGGTACATCAGGTAATGGATGGGGAAAAGGTAGACTTACCAAGTGAAATTGAATTGAAAAATGTAGGTAAATTTTCCTATGCCCCTCTAACCTCTGTGAGTGTGGAGCGCTCTTTTTCTGCTTTCAAAATGATTTTAACAGACAAAAGACACAGCCTGACTGTGGAAAATTTAGAGAAGATTATTGTTATGTACTGTAAAGCAAACTACGAATGAAAGTACTGTAGGAATGTTCCTCACAAATAATAAACACATACTCCATTCGCGTTTACGCCGTTATTGGATGCCTACAGTGCTGTAATTGTGTACAGTGATTTTAGTATTAAGGTTTTAGATCAGTACTGATAATGGTATATCATAATCCATAACTTTTTTGACACATGACTTTTTTATAATGTTTTTGATAAATGTCTTTTTTATTCTGTCTTAATTTTGCTGTTATTTCGGTTAAGAATAGGGATACCACGTTTGTTAAAGTAAAAAAGTATTACGTTACAGTTTAAGTGTATAGTGTAATATTTGAAATTCTATTTCCCGCCTATCCACACATTTTTAAAACATATTTTAAGTGCCTATTTTCTCTTTTAAAAGCCTATTTACTTGTTTTAAAAGCCTATTTTAGACGCCTAAAACTAATTTTTAGAGCCTAAAATCCCAGGTCTAGTTATAAGGGAGAGGTGGGGGGTACTTGGTGCTGGTGAATAGCCTACTCTTGCAAAATAGAAATCAATTACGTTCGTAAGGGAGGGGGATACCTGGTATTGGTGAATAGCCTACTCTTGCAGAATAGAAATGAATTACGTTATAAGGGAGAGGGGGGCGGGTACTTTGTGCTGGTGAATAGCCTACTGTTGCAGAATAGAATGAATTGCGTTATTAGGGATAAGGGGGAACTCGGTGCTGGTGCATAGCCTACTCTTGCAGAATAGCACCAAGGGTTCTGGTGGAGGCTTAACTTATACGAGATAGCCAATTGCAAATTCTGAATTCGCACGAAAACTTGTTTTTTGTCTTGCTTTTTCGTGAAAATATAGTACACATTAATGAAAAATTAAATTTCATGAAATGAAATGAAATGTCGTATGGCTTTTAGTGCCGGGATATCCCAGGACTGGTTCGGCTCGCCAGGTACAGGTCTTTCTATTTGACTCCCGTAGGCGACCTGCGCGCCGTGATGAGGATGAAATGATGATGAAGACAACACATACACCCAGCCCCCATGCCATAGGAATTAACCAATTAAGGTTAAAATCCCCGACCCGGCCGGGAATCGAACCCAGGACCCTCAGAACAGAAGGCCAGTACGCTGACCGTTCAGACAACGAGTCGGACATTAAATTTCATGATATTCTTTTAGCGTTTCTAAATACTTAGTCAAAAATAGTGTTTGGTGATGTGTTGTATGTAGAGGATGGGCAAAATAAATCTGGCCAGAAATATATTTACAATAGAACTGACCCGGGATTGATCCCTCTTAATGAACGGCTCAGAAAATGCTAGAAATGGCCTCTTCTTCTTATTCTTTTTCTACTGATTGTTCCACACCTGTGGGGTCGCGGGTGCGAACTTTGTCGCAATGTGGTTTTGTCCCTGTTTTACGACCGGATGCCCTTCCTGACGCCTACCCTATATGGAGGGATGTAATCACTACTGCGTGTCTCTGTGGTGGTTGGTAGTGTAGTGTGCTTTGTGAATATGAAGAGGAGAGTGTTGGGATGGACACAAACACCCAGTCCCCGAGCTAAAAGAATTTACCATAAGCGATTAAAATCCCCGACCCAGTCTGGAATCGAACGAACCCGGGACCGTCTGAACCGAAGGGCAGTACGCTGACCGTTCAGCCAATGAGTCGGACGCTAGAAATGGCCTTATATGTAAATAAAAACTGAGGGTCCGAAAACCCTCACTCCACTTCACTCAGAAACCATCGGCAGAATTCATCATCTGGAGCCTTTACCACATACACAACAGTAAATTTGTAAGGTCCTCTGTGATTACATTTCGACACGACGATCTCTTAATTCCCACTTGTACAGATAAACAGCGTTGAGATTTCGTCGGACTTCGAGGATTTCCTTTACCCGAGCAATGTTTTTCTGGCGTTTGAACTCTTTTCGGATAATTACGGTTTTTATTCGATACAGAGCCCATTTCACGCCATTTTGCGCTTCGCATAAACAATCGACTATGAGCATGCACCGTTTTATCGTGAGCACCATTTTGAGTTGCATTCAACTGGTTACTAAACTCGTCTGCTCCTCTCACTCACTCACAGCGACGTACTCTGGAGATGCGCACACGCAGGCATCTGACAGCAACCGACTGGTGCATCGAAATCACGATTTCCTGTGATGGGCAGCTCTCCTGTTCGTTAACAACGGTCAATTCAGCCTCACTCTTAAAATAGTTTTCCGGGCCAGCTTTATTTTGTCCACTCTGTATACGGAGATAAGTGCATTAAGAAGATCGTAACACCCAGTCCATGCACCAGAGGAATTAACCATTATGTAGTTAAAATCCTCGGTCCTGCCGGCAATCGAAGCTAGCCCTTCTAAACCGAAGATCGATATGCTGACTATTCAGCTATGGAGCTGGAAATTGCTGCTCTTTCGCACAACGTATTCAAACGTAAGAAGAAAAGCCATCTCCAGATAGGGCATGAAAATCTCTTGGCGCAATGGAAGTTAAAGGTTTCCGTAACCTCAGCACTGATAAGTGAAGTAGAGTTGTTAGCTCTATGCTCCGCAATCCTTATTCTCAGAAATTGGTTTTAAGTTTTTCAACTTCCTGACAAGAATGAAAGCCACGTCCTTCCGTCCACGTAAACCGAGCACGCTTTTACCGCCTCGGCTTGACAGTCCCCGCATTCCACGGTACAAAATACTAATCACTTGTTCTTTCTCGGTTGATTGTTCTAAAATTACCCTACACGTGCTCCCTGGGTGGTGCTAAGCCAGCAACAGCGATCAGGCTGCCAGACTATCCTAGTGATCTTCTGGCTATTTTACATGAAAATGAAATATCATTCAAACGGTTCTTTTCAGAACCAACAGGCAAAGACTTTCAAGCCTACGCTTAAAGTCCTTAATCTAAATATAGACGGCATAAGCAAATCCAAATGCCAATACTTGTCAAGAATCCTACGAGATGGAAAAATCGATGTGGTTGCCATTCAGGAAACACATGCTGCGAATGAACACCAATTACAAATGAGAGGGCTAATATCGGGATATGATATCGTAGGTACAACATATCACCATGTATATGGTACAACTACGTATGTCCGTAGTACTATTGAAAATGCCTCATTGCTCGCAGCTGGCCCAAAAGACGACATACAGTTGTCATCAGAGTTGGAGATGTCACACCATCATAAACATCTACAAGCCTCCACCTTCACCATGGCCCTCCCAGATGATTCAGGTACAGGACCATCCAGCCATCTATGTGGGTGATTTTAACAGTCACCATTAAGATTGGAAATATAGTGCCACTGATTCTAATGGAGAAACTCTCATGAACTGGACCGAGGAACATAATATTCATCTTGTATTTGATGCAAAAGATAGAGGAACATTTAGATCTGCTGTATGGAAACAGGAATACAACCCAGACCTATGTTTTGTTTCCAGTGATCAGAATAATCAACCTCTGCTCACATCACGGAAAGTACTTCAAGATTTCCCACATAGTCAACATCGACCTATATGTCGTGAGGTTGGAATGCAAATACCCCTGTAACTTCTTATCCTCGTCCACGATGGAACTTCAGGAAAGCAGACTGGAAAGCGTTCTCGTGTGACCTTGATAAATATGTTAGATGGATACAACCAATAAGTAACAATTATGAGAGATTTGCGGGTGCTGTAATTGCCAAAGCAAAAAAAAAAATCATTCCTAGAGGCTATAGGAAGGAGTATATTCCTGGCTGGACTGATGCAACTGAAAAGTTATACCAAGAATTCCTTGCCAGCGGTGAACAAGAAATCGGGGATGAACTGCTTCATAATCTATATAATGCTCGAAGAGAAAGATGGACTGAAACTCTAACATGTATGAATTTCAGAGAATGGAGCAGAAAGGCATGGTCATTGTTACGGAAGCTTGGTAGGGCCACTCCCATCTTTCGTAAAAGTTCTGCAGTCACTCCAAACAAAATTGCAGCTCATATAGTTGATATGTCTAGATCACCGAGAGACAGAAATCATACGAGGAACATAAAAAAATAACCAGTTTTAAGTCTACAAGCCCCCCTGATTCAGAATACACTAGACCATTCAGTGTGCAAGATATTGAGGCAGCCTTAAAAGACATAAAAACTGGTAAAGCACCGGGATTTGATGGGATTCATCCTGAGTTTCTAATTAATTGTGGAGAAAATACGAAATTATGGTTATCTAGGTTGCTAACCTACATTCTTAGAGCAGGTAATCTACCTCGCTTATTTAAAATGAGTAAGATAATTGCAATCCTAAAGCCAGGAAAGCCTAATGATGCACCAGAGAGCTATACACCAATAGCAATGCTTAGTGTATGCTATAAATTACTTGAAAGGCTAATATTGAATAGAATTGCTACAAAAGTGTTGGAAACGATCCCTATTGAACAAGCAGGATTCAGGCCACAAAGAAGCTGTGCTGACCAAGTCTTGTCACTAACTACCTTCATTGAAGCAGGATTCCAACAAGGTCTAAAGACTTCAGTAGCATTTATTGACTTAAAGGCAGCTTACGACACAGTTTGGGGAGAAGATGTAATCAGCAAACTCCTTAAAGTGATTCCATGTAAGAGTTCGGCTCATCTTATAAATAACATGCTGAGTGACAGAACATTTCGTGTAGTCATGGGGGATGAAATCAGTAAACCCAGCAAACTAAATAATGGACTTCCGCAAGGATCAGTGCTTGCCCCACTCTTGTTCAGTTTATATATCTCAGATATACCATCCATAAGATCCAGGAAATTTGGGTATGCAGATGACTGGGCTCTTGCCACTAAAGACCTATGCTTCGAGCAGACAGAAGAAACGTTGACAAAAGATCTCTCTGTTTTAGGAAAATACTTTCGAACATGGAGACTCCAATCAAGCACGAATAAAACAGAAGTTTCTTGTTTTCATCTGAACAACCGAATGGCTTTAAGGGACTTCAAAGTATACTTCGATAACACTCTCCTCCGCCATAATAGACACCCCAGATATCTAGGTGTTACACTCGACAGAACACTTTCATTCCAAGAACATCTGAGAAAGAACGCTGCCAAGATTCAGACACGTAACAACGTAATTCGAAAACTGTGTGGTTCTTCTTGGGGGTGCAAGTGCAACTACTGTACGCTACTCAGCTGTAAGTCTAGTTTACTCTACTGCGGAGTATTGTGCCCCCGTCTGGATGAACAGTCCTCATGTGAAGAGAATATATGTTAAGTTAAATGACACAATGAGAATGATCACGGGTACGATCAGATCAACTCCAATTCAATGGCTGCCATTACTAAGCCATACAGTATTCCTCCACCCCACCTCCGTAGATGCACTGCTCTGTTGAATGAATACAATAAGATCCAGAATAATCAAAGATTGCCCATTCATGAGGATATCCCCCACCTACATATAGACAGACTTAAGTCAAGACGTCCACCCATCTGTACGGCGGAGAACCTTATAGCCAGTCATTTCAATCTGATTGAGAGATGGAGAAACGAGTGAATTTTTCCTAGCGACGCCACAGGCGATTATGTAAATAATGTAGATATAAACCTGTAATTTATTGCACTGTTCATGTATATGCCATACGATAAATAAATAACATGTATTTAACTGTCCACTGTTATTGCAGCCTAGCTGTGAATAGACCTGAGGCAATGACATGACTGTGTGACTTGCTCAATCACAGCATTTAAAATAGTAAAAACTCCTCGACTATCACATTATAAAATAAAAGGTAACATAATATAGGCAGAGTTGGAAAGTCCTAACAACGGGTCGCCAATCTGTAAACTTGAATTCGGATAAGCAAGGGTTTGTGCCCTACTGTTCGCTGTCCTGAATATGCTTCTTAATTGGTTACCATTTTCTCACACGTAAGATACCAAATTAGTGTGATTAGCTCGCAGCCCTGGAGGCACGGCTTCTATTCCCAGTTCTGCCACGAAATTTGAAAAGTGGTACGAGGTCTGGAACGGGGTTTCATTCAGCCTCCGGAAGTCAAGAGTGTAGAGGGTGGTTCGATGCCCACCTCAGTCAACCTCGAAGCGATTTCCGTGGTTTCCTCACTTCTCTCCAGGCAAATGCCGGGGTGGTACCTAACTTAAGGCCACGGCCACTTCATTCCCTCTTCCTTGCCCATCCCTTCCAACCTCCTCCTCCCCTCCCTCTTCCAGAAGGCCCGTGTTCAGCATAACGGGTGAGGCCCCTAGGCGTGGTACCGGTCCTCCTCCCCTTCAGTTGTACATCCAACCAAATGCCTCAGGCTCCAAGACACTGCCCTTGAGGCGGTAGAGGTGGGATCCCTCACTGAGTACGGGGGAAAAATCAACCCACGAAGTTAAACGGATTACATAAACAATAAACATGCATTCGTGCCAACCCCAAACAATTGGTAAAATGACCAGATAATAATAATAATAATAATAATAATAATAATAATAATAATAATAATAATAATTTGTGACGTGTAGAAGAGGCCAGCAACTGGTTACTTGACCAATATCTTACTCAGTTGCAATTACAAATTACTTTTTCAACAAGTAATGGATAAAATTACAGGAACAGGTCTTAAGGCAAACCCTGAAATTTTTTTCGCATGAGGCTGTAACAATACTAAAGTTTACAAGGATAATATATTTTCTTTTTTATGTGGGTTTTATTTTAGGCTTAGAGACATTAAGTGAGACTAAACATGATAGCTTGGAACCTTCGAAATTATCTTTTTCCATAATTTTTATTTTAGTTAGTGATTTTTGGCCTTTTTTAATAACTTGCCATTTACTTTACAGTTAAAATAATTGGTTCTTAAATTTCTCGTCGCTAAGTTTCGACCTGTTTGGAGGAATACCTGTGTTCAAATTCTAGAACATCGCTGGTGTGAGTAGGATGGGTTTGGAAATGTTGGAGAGGTAAGAGGGTACTGGTGAAGCTACTGATTCTGCTGTGTTAGAACAGAAAATGTTGTTATTATTATCATTTATTTATTTTTATTTTTTCCGTTTATGCCGGTCCGAGTGCCTCAGACGGTTGAGGCGCTGGCCTTCTGACCCCAAAATGGCAGGTTCGATCCTGGCTCAGTCCGGTGGTATGTGAAGGTGCTTAAATACGTCAGCTTCGTGTCGGTAGATTTACTGGCACGTTAAAGAACTCTTGCGGGACTAAATGCTGGTACCTCGGCGTCTCCGGAAACCGTAAAAGTAGTTAGTGGGATATAAAGCAAATAACATTATTATTATTATTATTATTATTATTATTATTATTATTATTATTATTATTATTATTATTATTATTTCGTTTCTGCTTCCGTGCGATGTATATAAATTACTAGAAAGTAATGATGTCAATTTTATTGCACGAAGTAAATTACACGAAAAATTTACCTTTTTTTTGTAAAAATTAACATAGATTATCATTATAGACTCTTATGCCTTTCAGCGTTCAGTCTGCAAGCCTCTGTGAATTTGCTAAACGTCGCCACAATCCTCGATTTGCAACTAGTGGTGTGGCCTCATTTAGTTCTATATCTCTTATCTTTAAATCGTTAGAAACCGAGTCTAACCATCGTCCTCTTGGTCTCCCTCTACTTCTCTTACCCTCCATAGCAGAGTCCATTATTCTCCTAGGTAACCTATCCTCCTCCATTCGCCTCCCATGACCTCACCACCGAAGACGGTTTATGCGTACAGCTTCATCCATCGAGTTCATTCCTAAATTAGCCTTCATCTCCTCATTCCGAGTACCCTCCTGCCATTGTTCCCACCTGTTTGTACCAGCAATCATTCTTGCTACTTTCATGTCTGTTACTTCTAACTTATGAATAAGATCTGGGTAAAAATTAACAATTATAAGTAAAAATTATTATGTACTTGTCAATTCCGTATTGCAGTACGGAATTACAGGATGGAGGTGGGGCACTGGGCAAGTAGAATCCATCTATCCAATACACATAAACAGATACTTAAAGCTTTGCATGGGAAATCTTTTTTGTTTCCCTCTGATATTATCTTTCAGCTTAGTTCTGGTTTTAAACATAAGGCAGTTATGCGAAGCAATTGTGACAACACACATCGTAAAGAACTACTACAGATGCCAGGCCCAGAAATGTGCATGCTATGGCACTAGACTACAACTAAGATCTGCATTACAAATCCCAAGTGGAAATACACTTCTTGGGCAGAGACATGCGGCATATCCAGGACCAGTTATTTTTAATATTCTACCCCCAGAAATATTAAAGGTAAGGAAAGAGACAAAGCTAATATAAAGCCTGAACATCTGGCTCCTTAAAATAAGTGAATCATGTTATAAATTTTCACCTACGATAATTCCTTCGAAATACCACAGGCTATTAAAAGTGATTTTGTGATGCAATGTTTTTAATTTAAGTAGGCACTGAAATGTAGAAATATATTTGTAGACTTCCGAATTCTATTTATATAGATGCTATTTAAAAGTATCATCCAGAAAGTGCCGGGTTCAACCGGTCCACCGTATATGCTTATGATAGAATCCAAGTATCCTACAATAATAGAATAATGCCCGCATTGTCATATGTAAAAGTGGAAAAACAGCTGTGGTCTGACATTCGCGATACAATTTCATGGAACTGCAGTGTACATAATAAAGCATTTGTCCTTGCCTCTTCTGTCGGACGACTGACCATGAAACCTGAACCAGAAACTTCCTAAATAGGAAACTAGATGATCAGCTACAGCATATACATTAACGAGGCAGAACATGTACAATCGCGTCCAAGTTTAAAGTCTCGATGAGTCATGAAGTCAAACTGAAGTGTTGTAACAACAAGGATTATTAGCGGAAGACAGGCTTGGGAATACAATACATTTCGAGATAGTTAATCATTAACAATAGGATACATCGTATAAATATTTATCTTAATGCAGGGATGACATTGAAACTATGACGTAGAGCGAGCGATCAATTGGTAGGGCGCGGAGTACTTGTCTGTATTTCGTTGCCAGTTCTGATGTCAACAACACACTCTCCCTTAGCGTTGGAACGTACTTGGTAACTGTTATCAAGCTGTGGCACTATATTTTCGTAATAAGACGTAAACGATGTGTGCTGCTAACATTAGAACACGTAGTGACATACAGACAGGTACGCCCGCTACGCTACGGACGCTTCACCTCATAGTTTCAAGATTCTGAATACAATCTGGCCATCCCTCCCTTAATGGGAGGAGTGATCGAAAAAACATAGATCTTCTTCATGTGCCGTCTTCTGTATGGAAGGTTGGCAATCTTCACAGCAATCAGGTCCTTAGATCTAGCAGCGTTTAATAGTTTACTTCAACTACAGTTAAACCAATTTTTAAGGTTGTCCAATTAAGAAGTTCGTCTTCTACCGTGGCTTCTTTTTCCATCAATCTTCCCTTGAATGATTACTTGCAGAAGAGGATATCGCTCTCTTCTCATTGTATGGCAAAAATACTGTTGCTTAACGTATTTCAACTATGTTAACTACCTCTATCCTATACATTATCTCAAGGTTCATGACGCTGCCCACCCAATTTACTCGCAGAATCGTTCGGTAAGTCCACATCTCAAATGCCACCAATCGATTGATCATATCTTGCTTTAGTGTCCAAGCTTGCATTCCATAGAACAGTACCGAAAACACATAGCATATATAGATAGATAATGTAAATAACCTGTAAAATTAAGTTCATGTAATAATAATAATAATAATAATAATAATAATAATAATAACTTCAGAAAAATCTTGGACCTAACTCCCTCAAGGAGCTCACTCAAATCATCACAGATATCTGGCAATCGGAAGAATTACCTCAGGACTGGAAGTGCGCCCTCATCCACCCATTACACAAAAAGGGATATAAGACCGACGTAAACAATTACAGGGGCATTTCTCTTCTCCAAGTGACATACAAAATTCTTTCAGCTTGCCTTTTGAAGAGAACTCAAGAACAACTTGAACAAAGTATTGGCGAATATCAAGCAGGCTTCCGCCCTGGTCGCTCGTGTGCAGAACAAATATTCAACTTGAAGGCAACACTTAAATACAAAGCATTGAGGAACAAACCGGTCATCTGCATTTTTGTTGACTTCAGGAAAGCGTACGACTCGGTTGATCGACAGTCTCTCTTCGTTATTCTTGAGGAACTGGGGCTTGATTCCAAGACCCTCAACCTCATCAAGGCAACACTCACTGACACTGTCTCCAAAGTTAAATTCATGGGGGAGATATCTGAACCATTCCCGATTAAAACTGGCGTCCGACAAGGTGACGGCTTATCTCCGCTTCTTTTCAACCTCGTCCTAGACAAAGTCATCCGCGAGTGGGAAAAGGTATTGAAAGACATGGGATACTGGCGCCCCATACGACTAGGACGACCCAAAGACGGTATTGAGATATCATGCCCCGCTTTTGCAGATGACCTGGCCATACTTACAGATGATGTATTCACAGCCGTTAAACAAATTGAAACCCTTAGCGAATGTGCTGGAAAGGTTGGCCTACAAATTTCCTTTGAAAAGACCAAGTTCTTCTGCTCAAAACTTGACATCCAAACTTTGAACACGACACATGGGCAAATCAACCGAGTACCACACTTCAAGTACTTGGGAGAAATACTTGAACCAACGGGAGGCGAGAAGGTTGTCCAGAAAATTCGCCTACAAAAATTTCGGGAAGCCTACGGTAGGGTTCACAACATATACAATAAAAAGTGCTTGTCCCGCCATGCAAAGATCAGACACTATAATACAGTAATAAAGCCCGAAGTCTTATATGCCAGTGAGACCCTTACACTAAACGGGAAAGGTGACCTAGAAAATATTTTAAAAGAAGAAAGGAGAATCCTGAGGAAAATTCTCGGCCCCCGAAAAACAGAAGATGGATATAGACTGAGGTTACGCAGAGAGACAGAAGAGCATTCCAACATTGCAGCAGACATCCGTAAAAGACGTCTGAAATTCTATGGGCACGTCCACAGATTGCCGGCAAGTAGACTGACACACAAGATTCTCACCTACATAGAACATCTAAAAAATATTCCATGGGTACTAGAAGTGAAGAAGGATCTGGAAAAAGCCCAGATAAACCCAAATGACACCGCGGACAGAAACCTTTATAGGAAAAAAATGAATGGATGGAAAGTGCAACCAGAGAACGAAGTGAAAAAGAAGACTGGAGCAAAGTGGACAGAAGAACGAAAAAGGATCCACGGAGAAAGGATGAGAGCTGTTTGGTAACTCAGAAAACAGAATCGTTAGAGCTTTGCGTGATCCATTGGGTCCATACGCACATAATAATAATAATAATAATAATAATAATAATAATAATAATAATAATAATAATTTCTCTTGCACCCTCAGATTGTCACCTTTCCTGCTCTCTATCGGACAACCTTCAAGGAAATCCCTTTTCGGATTGAAATACGCTCCAAACATGGCTCGACGCCTTTTTAAACTCAAAACCATAAGATTTCTATTAGCGTGGAATCGAAAAAGTACTCCAGCGTTGGCAGACTGTCGTAGATAGTGAAAGAGAATATATTGTTGATAATTAACCTCAAAGCAAATGAATGATATACTGTATGAGCATAGCAATAATAATTTGCCTGAATAACATTGGCTTTAAAACATCACAAATCATAAACATAATGTTATTCTATCTCCTTCGAGCGGAGAGATTATCTGAATGCTTATGTTCATTTAAGACATCATAGGCCTTACCGTTCTTACCCTCCCCAGATTAAAATTCTGGCTGAAACACTGGGCTAAGAAGTCCTAATGAGCTTCAAGTTCACACGCAGGCTGTCTATAATGTGAACTGCGACAGGAATACAACTTTTGTCTTTATGGCTGCAGGAATGAGACTGCAGAAATGGCTTCACCTGTATGACACTCAACAAATTCAACGATGCTAACTATGAAGCGAACTAATAACATATAGTTTATTTAGGAGCATAATGACCTTGGTTATTTGTTTGGGAGCTTTTCGAGTACAAATTGTACTGCTTTGTACGACTGCTAGCAGAACCTGTGGATCATTCCTCTACATCATAAATAGTCATAAAAATTCATGAGAGCATCTTTTTCAATATTCTCAGAAACCATGGACAAGGTCGAATTAAACTCTACACGAACGATTACTTGAGACTCCTGAAATAATAATGATCATATCTAGTAAATTACGTGTGATTTTTGATATTCCACGAAGTGCTTGCTGGTCTGTTTTCAAGGGAATTTTCTTTTATTACGAACAAAAATATAGCCACTATATGATACAAAATTATATCTAATTGCTAAGCTGTTGGACGTAATGGATACTAAACAGATGTTTTGTCCACAAATACACAGAACGTTGTTTTATTACCTTTATCCAAGAGAATACAATGTGTATTTTCCAAGAAAATATAACACATGTAAATGAATTCTGGCTACAGATTTCTTTCAACATTCTTCAAAACGCATTGGTTTCATTTATTTGAATAACAATTGGTCAAAATTATCAGTTAATTTTTTTTCATATTTTTCGATTCTGAAGTTCTTCTGAGGTCTTCCTTTTCTTCTTCTCGAACGCGTTGGCTATGAGGTACGGGTCTTAGAGCTAAACGGTTCCTTTAAGAAGATGATGAAGTCGAATTCCATTGGTAGCACCAAACATGGTTTTCCATGGTTTCCCATTTTCACAACAGGTAAATAGCGGGCCTGTACATTCGTCATTGTCCAGGATGAAAAGAAAAATACTTCATGAAAGTCTCGCCACCTTTGCACGTCAGATCAGGCTAAATGAAGTCATCCATGAAGGCTTCAGGCAAGGATGACTGCTTCAAATATCTATGCAGAAAGTTTCCTTGGATGTCTAGTGTGAAAATAAACGGAGGAATATTTGTAGAACCGCAAATAAGGAAGTGGGTCAGATTCATTTTTGAAAAAACTATGACTGTTATTTGGTTGGTTTTGAAAAGGTCATTAAATAAAAAGAACCTGTTTTCATAAAAGAAAACCGTAGAATACGATTTTATAGCAATGAATCGACACGAACAAGCATTTATTATCAAGAAAATAACCTAAGAAGTTACTGGCTTATTAATATTGCATAACGTCCCGCTTTTGGCTATGGTCGTAAAGGCGTTATGGTTTTCTGGTTTGAGCCGTGGTTCGAAAAGATTTTTACCATCCGAATATTGGCCGGCAGGGTAGAAACGGTGATGGTAAACTCTTTTAACCACCAGATTGCGTGACATAAGTTTGGATTCTGTTCCAAAACTCTCCGCAATGTCCATGTGAAGTGAAAGTATATGGCGTTGCTGATGGTAATTCATCCGGCGGATGTCGATGATAAGCCTTGAGTAAACCCCTTGATGCTATTCGACAGTAGCAGTCTATGTGCAACATCGAGTTTCACCCTCTCCCTACCTCAATAATAATAATAATAATAATAATAATAATAATAATAATAATAATAATAATAATAATATCACCATCATTATCATCAATTATTTCTTCGTCTGATCGCAGCACTGTGGTACCGTACAAATCTAAACAAAAATTACTGGAAATTTCCCTTTTGGAAAATCAAATGATCATAAATATATCTTAAAATAAAATTTGTGTCGCGATGTTACCTAGCAACCGTGCAGGCTGTGATGTGAAGTATTAATGAATGACCATGACATACAGAACCATGCCAGGAAACATCGTGTCACAAATTTTGTTTCGTGACACTGTTTCGTTAAACAAACTTTCGGATTGACTCCCAGCTCTTCAAGACATATTTATGTCCAAATGGTGTCTCTGCATTCCCAGCTCAAGAAATCTGTCGCCATCATCATGTTGACTAATGTCTAGGTTAATCCACTTCTCACAGATAAATATCGCATATATCACACTATATATATTTTGCTAGTGGCTTTACGTCGCACCGACACAGATAGGTCTTACGACGACGATGGGATAGCAAAGGCCTAGCAGTTGGAAGGAAGTGGCCATGGCCTTAATTAAGGTACAACCCAAGCATTTGCCTGGTGTGAAAATGGGAAACAACGGAAAAGCATCTTCAGGGCTGCCGATAGTGGGATTCGAACCCAATATCTCCCGGATGCAAGCTCACAGCCGCGCGACACTAACCGCACGGCCAACTCGCCCGGTAAATAGTATATCACAAAATTCGTATTACCTACATTAATCCTGGATCGAAACACCATGTTTACAACTCTGGTAGCTTAGTGGACGGTTCAATGCTTCAAATAACATTGATGTTGATGTTCTACTATCACCTAACTTCATATAAACAGCTCTCATATCTCCATAGCAACGCACACACTTCTCTGCACGAGTCAAACATGTCCGCCTCCGTGGTGTAGTGGTTAGTGTGATTAGCTGTCAACCCCAGAGGCCCGGGTTCTGCCACGAGATTCACGAGATTAGAAAAGTGGTATGAGGGCTGGAACGGGATCTGCTCAGCCTCGGAAAGTCAACTGAGTAGAGGGAGGGGTTTCGATTCCCTCCTCAGCCATCCTCGAAGTGGTTTTCCGTGGCTTCTCACTTCTCCTCCAGGCAAATGCCAGGATAGTACCTAACTTAAGGCCAAAGCCGCTTCCTTCACTCTTCCTTGCATATCACTCCTAATCTTTCACCACCACCGCCCCCCCCCCCCCGGGGCATCACAACATCCCTGTTCAGCATAGTAGGTGAGGTTGCCTGGTCAAGGAACTGGTTCTTCTTCCCAGTTCTATTCCCGACCCAAAGTCTCACGCTCCAGGACACTGCTCTTGAGGCGGTAGAGGTGCGATCCGTCGCTGAGTCCGAGGGAAAAGCTAACCCTGGAGGGTAAATGGATTAAGAAAGAAAGAAAGAAAGAAAGAAAGAAAGAAAGAAAGAAAGAATCAAACATGGATGAACTCCATGACGACTTGTCAAAATTATTAATAATAAAATATTTAATTTGAGATAAATTCACCATAGTCTTCTTCTTCTTTATCTGTTTACCCTCCAGGGTCGGTTTTTCACTCGGACTCAGCGCGGGATCCCACCTCTACCACCTCAAGGGCAGTGTCCTGGAGCTTCAGACTCTGGGTCGGAGGATACAACTGGGGAGGATGACCAGTACCTCGCCCAGGCGGCCTCACCTGCTATGCTGAACAGGGGCCTTGTGTGGGGATGGGAAGATTGGAAGGGATAGACAAGAAAGGGGGAAGGAAGCGGCCGTGTCCTTAAGTTAGGTACCATCCTGGCATTTGCCTGGAGGAGAAGTGGGAAACCACGGGAAACCGCTTCCAGGATGGCTGAGGAGGGAATCGAACCACCCTCTACTCAGTTGACCTCCCGAGGCTGAGTGGACCCCGTTCCAGCCCTCGTACCACTTTTCAAATTTCGTGGCAGAGCAGGGAATCGAACCCGGGGCTTCAGGGGTGGCAGCTAATCATACTAAGCACTACACCACAGAGGCGGACAAATTCACCATAGTACGAAATAAAATTTTGTACGCAACTGCCACTAAAGTGATAAGTAAGCCCAGAATTTTTAGGCAACGTAGAGAGTTAGCCGTGCGGTTAGGGGCGCGCAGCTATGGGCTTGTATTCGGAAGTTGATGTGTTCGTATCCCAATGTCGGCAGTCTTGAAAATAGTTGTGCGTGGTTTTAAATTTTTACACCAGGCTGTATCTCAATTAAGACAACGGCTGCTTCCTTCCCAGTCCTAGCACTTTCCTATCCCATCGTCGCCATAAGACGTATCTGAATCGGTGCGACGTAAAGTAAGTTGTAAAATAATACATTTAAAAAAGAAAATGGGCAGTAAATGTTCAGAATGTAAATCAATTTGTCTAGTGGGAAGCGTCGGCTAGCCCGTTGTACTGAAATGTACCTAGAATAACATAAGTTCTAGGGGTTGTAATAGGCCGTACACTAACGTTTATAAAAATCCCATAGCAAGTCCGTTGTGTGGTTTGAGTACACATATTACTCAGCTCTGTAACATTACATTCTAAACTATCACTGCCTACAGATCCGGGCTCTTGTAATAAGCTTACGTTACTGGCTACGAATCCTTCAAGATTCCTCTTAAATTATCCTTATTTTTCATATTTTGATGTCATGCTTAACGATGGTTCATAGTAGAGGTGTGACAAACGGTTATTTTTGTGTAACTGCTACATCTGTCACTGCAGTAATAAAGTAACTGTAAAAAGTAACAGTTAAAAATAACGTCCAACGTTACTCACCTTTTATTGGTCACAGCCTGGTCACGGCTTAAAGCTTGTCTCCTTACAGCTGTGTTGCGAAGTCCCATTCATTCGTCCATGCGCGCACGCATCACTACACTGTTGAAAGTCGGTGCAGCAAAACAACGAATTCCTATTTGCTAAAAAGTTAACGAGAGGCAGACAACGGATGAAATGAGAACACAACATAGCGTTCTTTCCGAAATCTAGAAGAGTGAGTTTGACAATGCCCCGATCAAGGATAGAAGACAAGAAAACATGTCGATATGTCTGCCAAACCTCGACACAAACCGGTACAAGAGGATCGATTAAGTAAAATGAAGTAATGTTATGTTATCTATAATATCAATATGGAAATTTACCATACTAATTTATTTATGGTACAAGAAATAATAAGTCAGTGATTATCCCTGAACAGTTAAATATGTCATAACCTCATAACAGTTTGCACTTTAGTTACCAGATGACAGCAGCAACTTAAACAAATACACTATTGCGTATTTGACTTAAAGCAATCTCCTACGAAAGCGCTCTCACTTCGAAGACATGCGTACTATCTGAACTCTGAAGGTGACATTCTGCGTCTGTAAGCTGCTACCAGTGACAATTCCCACTTCCCAGTTACTGTTTTCACTAGTACGTACTTTTGTTGTTGTTACTCGGTAACCTGTTATTTTTTGTCTTTGTTACATTTGTAACAGAGAAAGGCATGTAACTGTGACAAAGTAACTGCTACGTTATTTTTCAGCCATCTCTAGTTCATAGTAACTATGAAATGGCGTATGGCTTTCAGTGCTGGGAGTGTCCGAGGACAAGTTCGGCTCCACAGGTCCAGGTCTTTTGATTCGACGGCCATAGGCGACCTGCGCGTCGTGATGAGGATGAAGTGATGATGAAGAAGACACACACACCCAGTCCCGTGCCAGCGAAATTAACCAATGACAATTAAATTACCCGACCCTGCCGGGAACCGAACCCAGGAACCCTGTGACCAAAGGCCAGCACGCTAACCATTTAGCCATGAAGCCGTGCATAGTAGGAGCACGATAGAGTACACGCATGTGCTCTGCGACTGTTGATAATGCCGTCCGACGTATACTCATGTTCCTAAAACAGAACACCTTGAAAGACTAAAGATAAGGAGTGCATATTCACAGGACATGTTCGTTAGTATGTTCTGCAGAAACGATTAGCATTTCAGTCACGTAGGTTCAGCATGTTTCCCGTTGCCTAGTCGGCACTGGGTCCTCCATGGGCACTGATAACTTGTTCGATGCGTGATGGTATGGACGCGTATAACTCGCGAGTGGCATCGTGGGATATAGCCATCCATGTTGCATTCACCTGGTTCCACAGTTCATCTTTGGTGGTTGGCATTGGGACATAGCGCCGCACCCGTCGTTTCACCATATCCTACACGTTTTCGTTTGGCGTCAAATCTGGTGATCGGGCGGGCCAGAGCAACAGTCTGACATCCTGTGACAACAAGAAGGCACGTGTTCCTGCAGCAACATGTGATCGCGCATTGTCCTACTGAAATATGGTGTCTGGGGTGTCGCGCAGAAAGGGTATGACTACGCGTCGCAGGATGTCATTCACGTAGGTCAGACTGTTCACAGTGTCCTGGACACGCACCAACTGGGATTTGTGGTTGTACCCTATAGCACCCCACACCATAAGGCCTTGAGTTGGCGCTGTATGTCTTGTGCAAATGCTGTCAATATGATGCCTCTCCACCTGTCTGCGGCGAACCAAAATGCGGCCGTCATTTTCGAACGAACAGAACCTGGATTCGTCCGGAAACACTATCTGCTAGCATTCCTGCCCTCAGTGACATCGTTCCATACACCATTGCAGTACAGAATGTTTATGCACATTAGTCAAAGGTAGGCGGAGAAGTGGACGATGCGACGGTCACCCAGACCGTAATAAACGGCGACGGACTGTCACTCCTGGTAGTGTACGATGTGTTACACTATTCCACTGTTGCGGCAGAGCTGAGGAGGACGGGGATCTCTCCTGCAATGCCATTCGGATGAGGTATCGACCATCTCGGGGGTTGGTCTGGATGGTGCGACCAGACCCATCTCGTCGTGCCCCGCGACCTTCTGTGAACCATTCTGTACACACCAGTTGCACTGCCGACACACTTCGCCCCACCCCAGCAGCCATTTCCCGGATGGTTGCATCACGTTCTCTCATGCCAGTGATGCGCCCTCTTTCAAACTCGCTCATTTGGCAGTACGGTTCTCGCATATGTCTGCGAAGCATCCTGCACGTCTGCTCAAGTCACACTGATCCATTACCTTCGGTTTAGAGCGACAACGAGAGCTGCAGCACATTTTGTCAGTCGCGAGTGGTGCGCCGAGATATCGATGTTGACCTTGAACCTGAGGGCCGACATGGTTCAAATGCTAATCACTTCTTCAGAACATACTAATGCACATGTACTGTGGATATCAACTTTCCATCTCTAGTCTTGCAAGGTGTTCTGGTTTTTATGAATATGAGTGTATTTTGAGTTAAATGTGACAGCCAAATTGTAAGGATGCAGACAACAAAATCAGTGTAGATAACATGCGTGAGAAATTTTCAAGTGTTAAAATGCAATAAGAGTGTCAAAAATTCATTTCTTACGATAAAGCAATGACATTAATTTTGTAGCGTAATGCTTTCCGAGACATTTAAAAACACATAAGGTGATATGAAAGCAACTTGATGTGTTTCCTTAATAGTCACTTTTATCAGTGTCTTGAGATAAATATGACTCTCTACAACTAGAAACCTTGGTAACATAATCAGCATAAGGAATGGAAATTTCCATAGATATCCACCGTTCCTTCAAGTGATATCCCAAGGAAACGAGCGGAACCTCCACAAATCACAGACTGACAAGTAGACATTACATCATTACTCTAACTGAATACGCATTTTAGAGTAGCAGAAAGCTGGATGTATGATCTTTATATACACAAAATAAATAAATAAATAAATAAATAAATAAAGAAAGAAAGAAAGAAAGAAAGAAAGAAAGAAAGAAAGAAAGAAAGAAAGAAAGAAATGATTTAATTAACATACATACATACATCATCATTATAGACCGTTATGCCTTTCAGGTTCAGTCTGTAAGCCTCTGTGAATCTGCTAAACGTCGCCACAATCCTCGATTTGCAACTAGTGCTGTGGCCTCATTTATTTCTATACCTCTTATCTTTAAATCGTTAGAAACTGAGTCTAACAATCGTCGTCTTGGTCTCCCTCTACTTCTCTTACCCTCCATAACAGAGTCCATTTGTCTCCTAGGTAACCTATCCTCCTCCATCCGCCTCACATGACCCCACCACCGAACTCGGTTTATGTGTACCGCTTCATCCATCGAGTTCATTCCTAACTTAGGCTTTTTCTCCTCATTCCGAGTACCTTCCTGCCATTGTTCCCACATGCTTGTACCAGCAATCATTCTCGCTACTTTCATGTCTGTTACTTCTGACTTATGAATACGATATCCTGAGCCAACCCACCTTTCGATCCCGTAAAGCAAAGTTGGTCTGAAAACAGACCGATGTAAGGATAATTTCGTCCGGGAGCAGACTTCCATCTTACAAAATACTGTTGATTATATTTTTTAAATATTTATTTATTTATTTATTTATTTATTTATTTATTTATTTATTTATTCCTGTTATGGCCAATAAAGGCCACATTTAAATAACTGTTACACATTTCGGAAGGTTTTTGTTTTTTGCAGCCTAGAATCGTTGCATTCATTCCTTGGCAGCCTACCATCTTTCCAGTCTTTCCATCTTCTAACCACTGTTCTGCTTTCGTTCTTCATAGAAGCCCTCGAAGCTGTAGATTTGTAACCCGTACTGTGCTCGATTTAACGTGTCCTCCCGCCTTAGTCCAACCTTGTTGAAATCCTTCCTCATCATATTTATTTATTTATTTATTTATTCGTTGCCATGCTGCATAGCTCAGATGATAGAGCGCTGGCCTTTGGAGCTCAAATTTGCAGATCCATCCCGGCTCAGTTTGATGGTTATTATTATTATTATTATTATTATTATTATTATTATTATTATTATTATTATTATTATTATTATTATTATTATTATTATTTATTATTATTATTATTATTATTATCTGCCATTTGCTTGATGTTTTTGAGGCTATGGGGCTTCTATTATCAGCATTTGACCTATAAAACAATAATATTAAAATTGGGAAAATGATAATAATTGATACTGAAATACTGTGGAGCACACAAGTGTAAGAAGGCGCGGCCGTGAATGGGTGCACAGAGAAAATATGAAAGCTTAATAAAAACGGTAAAAATTTGAAATTTTATTTCTTTTTAAATTCAAACCTAGATGAACAACACCAAATATCAAAATAACAGTTGGATAGAGAAAGGTGAGCTGGCCAGCTCTAATAAAAATAATGATTTGGAAAACCCTAAAACAATCAGCTACACAATAATTTACAGAGTGAGCTTGAAGCTCCAAATGTACACATTTTCTAAAGAGCACCACTGCTCCATTCAATTGATTCTCTAGGAGACTACTCTCCAAACTTATTACAATCAATAGAAGAGATAAATTTCAAAGTTGACAAAATCATAGTCACCCCAACACCAAATTGAATGGGAATTACAAGAGGGTTAACACTCTTTATTTCCTAAGTTAAAAAGAGTCCTTAGACTTGTTTGAACATTTACATTGGAAAATTGATAGATTTACATTACGAAAGAATTTTGAAACCTTCCCCTCAAGTCAGCTTATTGAGACTATCACATTATTAAGAGATGTCTGCCACGAGCCCACCTCGTAACCTGCTTGTCTTGTTTTCATATTCTTCAGATACCGCATTTTACTCGATGTATTATGTCTGTCTGTCATGGCTGCTTGGCATCGTGAATGCCGTGCCCGATGTGTAATTTATGCATATTTAGACAGATGGCAGCTCATTCTATGAGGATCACCAAAGCATTTCTTTCTATCTCCATGTTGTGTGTTCTTTGACAGTCTGACGTTAAGAAAGAAAGATGGAGACAGTGTTTTGTCATGTGGATTTCGTCTCTTACTGAAGGTATTATAAACGTTATAAAACGCTAGCCTTTACGACTCTCATAGTTTGGAGTCGGAACTATAACTACTTCTTCTCGAGGTAAGGTACGTTCCCATCATTCACGGTTTGAAATGTTTATTCCTATCATTCCCGGTTGCCCTAGGTAGTAAGCGTGTTTATAAGGATGTCTCTCGTTTTGTGTGTTATTTCTTTTATTATCTTATTGCAGACTTATTTTCCGATACCTCCCTTCCTTTACATGTCTGCTTATGTGTGCTCATTTTGGCTAAGAACGAAAGGTGGCATCGGCCCAACTGTTCTTGTGCGTGGTGAGGTTTGCTTGTTGTGTTTGGTTGGAGACCTTTAATTTTCCTTAAACTTAGATATCTAGGCTCGAGTTCGTGCTGTACATTGTGTTTTGTCCGACTCGTTGGCCGAATGGTCAGCGTACTGGCCTTCGGTTCAGAGGTTCCCAGGTTCGATTCCCGCCCGGGTGGGGGATTTTAACCTTAATTGGTTAATTCCAATGGTCCGGGGGCAGGGTGTTTGTGCTGTCCCCAACATCCCTGCATCTCACACACCACACATAACACTATCATCCACCACAATAACACGCAGTTACCTACAAATGGCAGATGCCACCCTCATCGGAGGGTCTGCCTTACAAGGGCTGCACTCGGCTAGAAATAGCCACACGAAATTATTATTATTATTATTATTATTATTATTATTATTATTATTATTATTATTATTATTATTATTATTATTATTATTGTGTTTTGTCGCTGATACTGTATGATTCGTGTTTGTCTTTCTGCACGATATGAATAAGTGTTATACAGCGAGTAAGTTGTTTACGTTGTGTGATTGGACTGGATGTGACATGCCCCTTTTGTGGCAATCCAGGTTTCTGATGTGTGCTTTCAGATCGATCTCATGAGCCGTTCACAGAAGCATTTTACGCTGCACGATTCTTGTTGTATGTCAATACACTGTAGGATTGAACTTTATATTTCGTCTGGTCTCTATGTGTGTGCGTGAGTGTGGTGTGACTGCCGGGTCTATGTTACTTTTCATAATCTAGGTATTATGTATTAGGCTATCACTGTTCCTATTTTTTCTTACTTTCATTTCTCTTCCTTCTAGCCGATTTATCTGATTTTTTAGGGATTTGAACCTCATTTTTACGCCTTTCTGTCGCGTGTTTGTTTATTTCTTGTTACTATGGCAACCCTTTTATTTATTATTTTATGTTACATGCTTTTTCTTTTCAGCCGATCTGGATTTCGCTGGTATCTTTGGTTTTGTTGGGGATTGTTATATAAAAAGGTGAGAGTATAGATTCTGATTATGTACCTCAGGAGGATTATTTTACTTATTTCGAGAAAGAAATACTTTGGGATCTGATCTTAAGCGCTGTGTGGTGAGAGAAATATTATATTACCAAACAGATTCCTCTACTGTTCTTTCTAGAAGTATACTACAGAAATATGAGATGTTTAACACTTTATTTCAATGGACCTTGTTGTACATCATGTATGTGAGTAATTTACTTCCCACATCCCTATTTATTTGTTCTTTTGTGCCAGTCTTGGATTGATTTCTTCCATGCTTATATTAATAAATGTGTTTCATTTAATTAAACCTAGATCTGCGTAATTTTGTTATTATTTTTGGGACGTGTCTCTTTCACTCTGTTTATAAGTTTAAGAGGCCCGGATTCAGCTCCTCGTGACTTTTTAGCCAGTTTCTATCGATCCAGTGAAAATAGGTAGTAGTAAATTTGTTGAGCCATTACCTTGTGCTGGTGGACTCTCCGATGACGGACGAGGCTTGCCCCCTGCCTCCGCTACGAACACACTCTAAACCGTTTGACTGGAGCGATAGAAACATCTTGGCCCACAAGGTCCCTGCTTTTATAGCGGAGAGGAAGCTTCCAAAACTCCCTGGGCCGAAGACCTGCACATACTCTCATTTCCTATTGGGTAATTTAATAAATATCCAAAATTTGTGATTGGTGAAATATTTGCATGAAGAAGTAAGTAACAGCAGCAGTGGTAACCTAAGAACACAGAAAAGAATCTACAAACATTACAGTTTAGCAAACTTAGAAACTAGAAATTTCTCTGAAGATTAATTGTCTCTATTCCCACCAGAGGGGTCACATAAGTCGACGGTAAAGACATCTGAAGATAAAGTTCATAACTTTTTCAACAAGGCAGTTCACTGATCGTATTACAGATGGCCTTCTAAAAGACGCTCAGTTTGAATGTACGGAGTAGGGGTTCTACCACACTAATGGTGTGTGGCCTCCGTAGAGGACTGGTGCAAGTCCGTCGAGTTGACGCCTATAGGCTACCTGCGTGTCTGAGAATGAGACCATAGCTATGATAAACATGCTGAAAACGATACGCACGCCCGGACCCGGAGTCATCGCATTTTACCAATTAAGGTTAAGATGGTGGTGGTGGTGGTGATTATTGTTTTAAGAGGAAGAACAACTAGGCAACCATCCTCTTAACGTTAAGATCCTCGAAGGGGCCGGGAATAGAAATCGGGACCCTTGGACCAAAGACCAGCACGCTAACCGTTTAGCCATGGATCCGGACATAATAATAATACATCACAGACAGAAGTGAATTATTTGAAGGAGTTAATTACCCGGAAACGAGTTAAAGCCGACGACGACGACGAGTAATAACTGTCATTGGAATTCGATATTTTAACAAAGGTAGATGGAAATTTGAACACAGAACAATCTATATCGCGCCATATCGTTCATGCTGACACATCAAAGAAACAGGTGAACTCTACGTGTGCATTTCGCGAAATTCTGAACTGATCGAAAAGTAAGTTAATTCATTTGACTGTAGAATCGTACCCATGGTCTTTTAAGGAATACGCGTCATCATAACATCCGCTCGTCAATTACGACAATGCCTAAAGATCATGGTTTCCAGGTATCTGAAGGGGTTCATAGCTTAACTGACAACACGAGCCACAGAACGATCGACCCCACTGTTCGCTTTGAAAGCCATAATTCACAGCCCTCAGATGTCAACCTCGAGAAGATGAATATTTACCTACCAATAATTCCTTACTACAGGGAGAAATACCAGCTAGAGGAAATCGACATAGTGGGTCTGCTGACAGGAGCGAGGGGAACAATTTCCGTTTCTGCCACCAATTTTTGGAAGCAGATGTCTCTGCGAATTATAACGTTAGTGGAGATTGCCATCATACCCTTAAGGGTTTCATTGATAATTCTAAGAAACCATTGTTACAATTAGATAACCATCAACATTTCTCAAGAACATTTATTTATCTTCTAAAAATGAATATAAAGGTACATTTTGTCGCCAGGAAGCCTCTGCATGAGAGGAAGTATTTCAAAAAATAAAATGAACAGCACTGATATATTATTAAACAATATAAAGTATCAACGCATATTCAAATATGGTGCAAGGAAGATTACTGTTCTTTTTCACGTTGCTTCACGTCGCAACGATACAGATAGGTTTTATAGCGACGATGGGATAGGAAAGGGATAGGAGTGGGAAGGAAGCAGCCCTTGCCTTAATTAAGGTACATCCCCAGCATTTACCTGGTGTAAAATGGGAATCCACGGAAAACTATATTCAGAGCTGCCGACAGTGGGGTTCGAACCTACTGTCTCCCAAATGCTATCACCCAAACCTCACAGTTACTTGCTTGCTCCTATAATTTGTTATAATTCTCTTATATTCTTAGACAGGATCACGATTACGGGCGCGCAGCTGTGGGCTTGCATCCGGGAGATACTGGGTTCGAACGCGACTGTCAGCTACCCTGAAGATGATTTTCCGTAGTTCCCCATTTTCGCCCCTTAATAAATAAGGCCACAGCCGTTTCCTTCCCATTCCTAGGCCTTTCTTATCCCATCATCGCCATAAGACGTAAGGTATGTATGTCGGTGTGCCGTAAAATAACTTGTAAAAAATCAAATTAAAAAATAAAACAGGATTATGACATTTGATGAAATTGGACCCAGAAGTTGTATTTACCTTTATAAAGAATCACTTGTATAGGTTGTTTTTTTTTTTTCTAGTGGATTTACATCGCACCGACACAGATAGGTTTTATGGCGACGATGGGATAGAAAAGGCCTAGGAGTTGCAAGGAAGCGGCCGTTTCCTTAATTGAGGTACAGCCCCAGCATTTGCCTGGTGTGAAAATGGGAAACCACGGAAAGCCATCTGCAGGGCTACCGACAGTAGGATTCCAACCTACTATCTTCCGGATGCAAGCTCAAAGCCGCGCGCCCCTAACGGCATGGCTGTATAGATTTTTCAGTATTCAGAATATTGATGGAGGTATGTCCTTTCGGCCATTAACTGTAAATAAAAATCAATGTGTGGCAGAATTGTACTTAATCAGCTACAGATGAATATACAAATTTTAAAAAAAATCCTTGGATTCTCATCAAATAGGTGAAAATAATTTAACCTCATTGATTCACTTTAAAAATTCAGTATACTGAAGTGTTTTTAATTGTTTTTTAAAATATAAAACCAAATATATTGAAAGTAGGTATAATTCTCTTTTTGCATAAGCATGTGTTTCCCACTTAATTTTGCACACCTAGATCAGCCACTGGTTCAGTCTAATCTTTTCCATTTCATATCAATGCGAAAAAAAGAAAAACATTATTAAGCTACCAAATCAATATCTATTTCGTAGGAATGGGATGTCGTGATCATCACTCTGTGGACTACTGATATTTTAGATAACCTGTGCTTTCTGACGTAATATAAAGGGAATATGGTCTGGGAAAGCGCAGTCATTGTTCATGAGAGCTACCACCCCAAGTACTTTTGGGAAGGTAAAAAAGAAATACTGCAGGAAACCATTTAAACATCGCGATTTCTTGGATACTCCTGAGGCAGTCAACAACGATCATCAGCTGTTGGGAGGACATAATTAAATGTATATATATTCTGAAAAATTCAACTTCAAATTGATTCTCGCTCTAATAATCATTTCTTGCACATATATTACGAAATTTGTTGGGCCTTCATTTAAAGTGCTGTTGGATACATCATTCACCTTGTCCGTACCGTCCTGAAAGTTGCAAGGTACCTGTGTGACCTTCATTCTGGTATATAAAGCTACAGTATTTATTTCGTGTCAGAGTGTTGAGAAACTTAAAAATATAAATAAGGTATTATATACAAATAAAACAGAATACATTTTATGTCACAAAACATGTTTCACACAATGTCTGCCCAGAAATGGGCAACAGAAATTCCCTCTTCAGTGGCTTGAATCAAGTCTTGAAGTGTACAACGAACAGGGCAGGACTGACAGTCATACAGGTGTTGGGTAGTTTGTTGCTCCCCACAATCGCAGAAGTCTGACTGATCTTTCAGATAACCCCATTTTTTAAGGTTATCCTTGGATTTACCTACTCCACTCCTCAAACGATTAAGTGCCTTCCAGGTTGTCCATTCCAAATGATGACCAGGGGGTGGAGATTCAGAAGGCACCATCCAATCAGAAAGATGCTCCATTTTTGCTCGCCACATATCACAACGTGCTGTTCTTGCTGGTTTATCCAGAGCCTTGGAGACATTGAGGAAACTTTTCCTGGACTTCAGTCTTCTGGGTGAAGGTCGATGTCCAAATAACGGGTGGTTACTTGTGAGATCCACCTTCGACCTCTCTTGCCTTGCAAACACTTCTCGCCGAATGTCTGGAGGAGAAATACCAGCCAAGCAGTAGAGTTTGTCAGTGGGAGTAGGTTTCAGACACCCAGTTACTATTCTACATGTTTCATTAAGGGCTGCATCCACCCGCTTCGTATGGGCTGACCTAAACCATACAGGACACGCATACTCAGCTGCAGAAAAACTCAGAGCAAGAGCTGAGGTTCTTAACAAAGTTGGATGGGCTCCCCATTAAAGCTACAGTAAGAAGTGGATAGGCGGCTCACTTGAGTACAGCTGGCGACTTGTTCCTTTCAATGGACACTCTGCAACACAGTGGTGCTACGTTGAACGCTCTTCAGATAATACAGCTTCTGTATTTTACGTCATTCAAGTAGCAATGCATCAACTTTTTTTTTTAACACTCTGCAGATGACATCTCTTCCATATTTTACGCTATGTATGTGGCGCAGCTTCAGTATTTTACATTTTTCAGACGACATAGCTTCCATATTTTACGTTATATACACTGATGGACATAAGTGTTCACACAGCAGTGGAGACATTTGACATATGCACATATTTGCAGTAGTAATTGCTTTTTTAAATAGATATTTAAAATAAATATATTTCGTTCATAACTATGTGTTTAGTTACGGAATACACAGATTTAAAAGAACTGCTTTGCTGCAAAATAAAATAAGGATAGTCTTCTAGTCTTTTTATGGGTGGACATGAATGTTCCCACAAGAACTTATACTACAAGGTTTGTCACCATTTGTGTACGGTTTTGTAACGCGTGTGCATTCCCATTGTTGCGAATAGCATTTCTTAATCTGTCGGGCATTGAACTTACTAATTTTCTTGTGGCTTCTTCACTAGTAGTATTCCATTCGTGCAGAAGAAATTATTTAATCTGGATTTTGTTGGGTATGTGGTGCTTTCTGACTCGTCCTTCGAGTTCATCCCATACATGCTCAATGAGATTAAGGTCGGGCGACTGGGGAGGGATTTTCAGGGTGTGAGGTGAATTATAAACAATCCAATTACGAACATTATTTGCAGTATGGTTTTTTTTGCTAGTTGTTTTACGTCGCACCGACACAGATAGGTCTTACGGCGACGTTGGGAGAGGAAAGGTCTAGGAGTGGGAAGGAAGCGGCCGTGGCCTTAATTAAGGTACAGCCCCAGCATTTGCCTGGTGTGAAAATGGGAAACCACGGAAAACCATTTTCAGGGCTGCCGACAGTGGGGTTCGAACCTACTATCTCCCGAATACTGGATACTGGCCGCACTTAAGCGACTGCAGCTATCGAGCTCGGTGCAGTATGGTTCGGGTCGTTGTCCTGCTGAAAGTAGTATTCAGCCTGTAGACCCAGTTTTTGGGCACTATTTCTTAAATTGTTTTCAAAATACCCAAATAAACATAGTGGTCCATTGTTCCATCTAGGTCCCCACATCTGAAGTCGCTATGCAACTCCACACTATAACACCTGCACCACCGTGTAGCCTGGAGGTTGGCAGTTTCAAACTCTGTATTCATTTTCCTCCACACCGACATTCTTCAATCATTGCGAAAAATTTTGAATTTGCTTTCATCTGAAAAAATAACTTTCCTCCATAAGTCGTCATCCTTCATTATGTACTCTTGAGCAAATTCCAATCTCTCCTTTTTGTTTACTGGGCTGATAAGAGGCTTCCTCCTGGGACTTCGGGAATGATATCCAGCTCTATGAAGAGAACTACGAATGGTCTTTGGGTGTACCTGTTTACCATGGTACCCCTGAAGTTCTGATGCAATTTTGGAAGATGATATTTCCGGAGTCTTGTGCGCTGTCCTAATTACCGCCTTCTCTGCTCTTAAATTGAGCTTACTGGAACGCCCACTTCAGTCTTTATTTGTGAATGTTTTTGAAGTTTTGTACATCTTAATGATACTGCACACTGTGTATCTGCTTCGTTTAATGATTTGTGCAATTTCGGTGTATGATTTGCATTCTTCATGCATAGTTACTATTATTTTTATTTCTTCAATTGTAGTTTCCCTCCTAATTTTCCCCATTCCATCTTAAATCAACAGCATCCACTTCTAATGTAAATAAGGCTTGTAAATGTGTTCATTACTCAATGTTCGAGTCAGAATTGATGCATACTACTCTGTTTTGTGGATAGCTTTCGTCAGTGTGTAGACTTCTGTCACCGATCTCGATAGCTGCAGTCGTTTAAGTGCGGCCAGTATCCAGTATTCGGGAGATAGTAGGTTATAACCCCACTGTCGGCAGCCCTGACAATGGTTTTCCGTGGTTTCCCATTTTCACAGCAGGCAAATGCTGGGGCTGTACCCTAATTAAGGCCACGGCTGCTTCCTTCCCACTCCTAGCCCTTTCCTGTTCCATCGTCGCCGTAAGACCTATCTGTGTCGATGCGACATAAAACAACTAGCAAAAAAAAAAAAAGACTTCTGTCCAGGCACACCACCACTGCCTGGCCTTATTTTCCTCATCTCTTCATGTATAATGAAGATTTTACTGTACGTATTTTAGCGTATGTATGCATAATGTATCGTTTCAATTCATGATGGATCGAACAAAGTACTTTATTCCGACTAATGGGTCGATGGTCCTCTGTGTAAACACTTACAGTATGTCCGTCTGTGTAGATGCCGCAGTTCAATATTTTAGATTTTTCATTTACAGATCGCACTGCTTTAACTGTTTACATTACAACACAGCACTGTATCAATATTGTCAGTCCCGTGGTGTAGAAGTAACGTTCCTGACTTTTACTCGGAGGGCTCGGGTTCAATTACTGACCATTTCAAGAATTTCAATTCTGGAAGAAGAGCTGGAACAGGGTTCACCCAGCCTTGTGAGATAAACTTGGGAACTGTCTGATACGAGATGCAACTAAGGATGTCACCATGTGGTCATGTGGCGTTCTCTGTAGGCCATGTGGGTAGCAGCAGTTTCTTTGACCCTCCAAGGTCCTTAACGAGGTGTAGTGGCACGGGTTTGTTTGTACAGCTATAACATTTGTAGATAGATAGCACTACTTAAACCTTTTACGAAGTACGTTGTACGGATGGCACTGCTTTAACATTTATAGATGGCACTGTTTCAACATTTACAGATGGCACTGCTTTAACATTTATAGATGGCACTGCTTCAACATTTACAGAATGCACAGTTTCAACATTTACAGATGGCACTGCTTTAACATTTATAGATGGCACTGCTTCAACATTTACAGAATGCACAGTTTCAACATTTATAGATGGCACTGCTTCAACATTTATGGATGACACTGTTTCAACATTTACAGAAGGCACTGCTTCAACATTTATAGATGACACTGCTTCAACATTTATGGATGGCATTGCTTCAACATTTACAGAATGCACAGTTTCAACATTTATAGATGGCACTGCTTTAACATTTATAGATGGCACTGCTTAAACATTTATGGTTGGCACTGCTTAAACATTTATGGTTGGCACTTCTTCAACATTTACAGAAGGCACTGTTTCAACATTTATAGGTGGCACTGCTTAAACATTTATAGATAGCACTGTTTCATCATTTATAGATGGCACTGCTTCAACATTTAGAGATGGGACTGCTTAAACATTTATGGTTGGCACTGCTTAAACATTTATGGTTGGCACTTCTTCAACATTTACAGAATGCACAGTTTCAACATTTATAGATGGCACTGCTTCAACATTTATGGATGACACTGTTTCAACATTTACAGAATGCACAGTTTCAACATTTATAGATGGCACTGCTTTAACATTTATAGATGGCATTGCTTCAACATTTACAGAATGCACAGTTTCAACATTTATAGATGGCACTGCTTTAACATTTATGGATGGCATTGCTTCAACATTTACAGAATGCACAGTTTCAACATTTATAGATGACACTGCTTCAACATTTATAGATGGCACTGCTTTAACATTTATGTATGGCATTGCTTCAACATTTACAGAATGCACAGTTTCATCATTTACAGATGGCACTGCTTCAACATTTATAGATGACACTGCTTCAACATTTATGGATGGCATTGCTTCAACATTTACAGAATGCATAGTTTCAACATTTATAGATGACACTGCTTCAACATTTATGGATGGCATTGCTTCAACATTTACAGAATGCACAGTTTCAACATTTATAGATGGCACTGCTTTAACATTTATAGATGGCACTGCTTAAACATTTATGGTTGGCACTGCTTAAACATTTATGGTTGGCACTTCTTCAACATTTACAGAATGCACAGTTTCAACATTTATAGGTGGCACTGCTTCAACATTTATAGATGGCACTGCTTTAAAATGTATAGATGGCACTGCTTTAACATTTATGGATGGCACTGCTTCAACATTTATAGATGGCATTGCTTCAACATTTACAGAATGCACAGTTTCAACATTTATAGGTGGCACTGCATCAACATTTATAGATGGCACTGTTTCATCATTTATAGGCGGCACTGCTTCAACATTAATAGATGGCACTGCTTTAACATTTATAGATGGCACTGCTTAAACATTTATAGGCGGCACTGCTTCAACATTTATAGATGGCACTGCTTTAACATTTATAGATGGCACTGCTTTAACATTTATAGATGGCACTGCTTAAACATTTATGGATGGCACTGCTTCAACATTTATGGATGGCACAGCTTCAACATTTATAGATGGCATTGCTTCAACATTTACAGAATGCACTGTTTCATCATTTATAGATGGCACTGCTTCAACATTTATGGATGACACTGTTTCAACATTTACAGAATGCACAGTTTCAACATTTATAGATGGCACTGCTTCAACATTTATAGATGACACTGCTTCAACATTTATAGATGGCACTGCTTTAACATTTATGATTGGCAGTGCTTCAACGTTTACAGAAGGCATTGCTTTAACATTTATGATTGGCAGTGCTTCAACGTTTACAGAAGGCATTGCTTCAACATTTATAGATGGCACTGGTTCAACATTTATGGTTGGCACTGGTTCAACATTTATGGTTGGCACTGCTTAAACATTTATGGTTGGCACTGCTTCAACATTTACAGAATGCACAGTTTCAACATTTATAGATGGCACTGCTTCAACATTTATAGATGGCACTGCTTCACCATGTATAGGTGGCACTGGTTCAACATTTATAGGCGGCACAGCTTCAACATTTATAGATGGCACTGCTTCAAAATTTACAGAATGCACAGTTTCAACATTTATAGATGGCACTGCTTCAACATTTACAGAAGGCACTTCTTCAACATTTATAGATGGTACTGCTTCAACATTTACAGAAGGCACTGCTTCAACATTTATAGATGGCACTGCTTTAACATTTATGATTGGCAGTGCTTCAACGTTTACAGAAGGCATTGCTTCAACATTTATAGATGGCACTGCTTCAACATTTATAGATGGCACTGCTTCAACATTTATAGATGGCACTGCTTCAACATTTACAGAAGGCACTGCTTTAACATTTACAGAAGGCACTGCTTTAACATTTATAGATGGCACTGCTTTAACATTTATAGATGGCACTGCTTTAACATTTATGGATGACACTGTTTCAACATTTACAGAAGGCACTGCTTCAACATTTATAGATGGCACTGCTTCAACATTTATAGATGGCACTGCTTCAACATTTATAGATGGCACTGCTTCAACATTTACAGAAGGCACTGCTTCAACATTTATAGATGGCACTGCTTTAACATTTATGATTGGCAGTGCTTCAACGTTTACAGAAGGCATTGCTTCAACATTTATAGATGGCACTGCTTTAACATTTATAGATGACACTGCTTCAACATTTATAGATGACACTGTTTCAACATTTACAGAAGGCACTGCTTCAACATTTATAGATGGCACTGGTTCAACATTTATGGTTGGCACAGAATGCACAGTTTCAACATTTATAGATGGCACTGCTTCAACATTTACAGAAGGCACTTCTTCAACATTTACAGAAGGCACTGCTTCAACATTTATAGATGGCACTGCTTTAACATTTATGATTGGCAGTGCTTCAACGTTTACAGAAGGCATTGCTTCAACATTTATAGATGGCACTGCTTTAACATTTATAGATGGCATTGCTTCAACATTTATAGATGGCACTGCTTTAACATTTATAGATGGCACTGCTTCAACATTTATAGATGGCACTGCTTCAACATTTACAGAAGGCACTGCTTTAACATTTATAGATGGCACTGCTTTAACATTTATAGATGGCACTGCTTTAACATTTATGGATGACACTGTTTCAACATTTACAGAAGGCACTGCTTCAACATTTATAGATTGCACTGCTTCAACATTTACAGAATGCACAGTTTCAACATTTATAGATGGCACTGCTTCAACACTTATGGTTGGCACTTCTTCAACATTTACAGAAGGCACCGCTTCAACATTTATAGATGGCACTGCTTTAACATTTATGGTTGGCAGTGCTTCAACATTTACAGAAGGCACTGCTTCAACATTTACAGAATGCACTGCTTCAACATTTATAGATGGCACAGTTTCTTCAACATTTATAGATGGCACTGCTTCAACATTTATGGATGGCACTGCTTTAACATTTATAGATGGCACTGCTTCAACATTTACAGAATGCACAGTTTCAACATTTACAGAATGCACAGTTTCAACATTTATGGATGGCACTGCTTTAACATTTATAGATGGCACTGCTTTAACATTTATGGATGGCACTGCTTTAACATTTATAGATGGCACTGCTTTAACTTTTATGGATGGCACTGCTTTAACATTTATGGATGGCACTGCTTTAACATTTATAGATGGCACTGCTTTAACATTTATGGATGGCACTGCTTTAACATTTATAGAAGGAACTGCTTCAACACTTATGGTTGGCAGTGCTTCAACATTTACAGAAGGCACTGTTTCAACACTTATGGTTGGCACTTCTTCAACATTTACAGAAGGCACTGTTTCAACACTTATGGTTGGCACTTCTTCAACATTTACAGAAGGCACTGTTTCAACACTTATGGTTGGCACTTCTTCAACTTTTACAGAAGGCACTGTTTCAACACTTATGCTTGGCACTTCTTCAACATTTACAGAAGGCACTGTTTCAACACTTATGCTTGGCACTTCTTCAACATTTATAGAAGGCACTGTTTCAACACTTATGGTTGGCACTACTTTAACATTTACAGAAGGCACTGTTTCAACACTTATGGTTGGCACTTCTTCAACATTTACAGAAGGCACTGTTTCAACACTTATGGTTGGCACTTCTTCAACATTTACAGAAGGCACTGTTTCAACACTTATGGTTGGCACTTCTTCAACATTTACAGAAGGCACTGTTTCAACACTTATGGTTGGCACTTCTTCAACTTTTACAGAAGGCACTGTTTCAACACTTATGGTTGGCACTACTTTAACATTTACAGAAGGCACTGTTTCAACACTTATGGTTGGCACTTCTTCAACTTTTACAGAAGGCACTGTTTCAACACTTATGGTTGGCACTACTTTAACATTTACAGAAGGCACTGTTTCAACACTTATGGTTGGCACTTCTTCAACTTTTACAGAAGGCACTGTTTCAACACTTATGGTTGGCACTTCTTCAACTTTTACAGAAGGCACTGTTTCAACACTTATGCTTGGCACTACTTTAACATTTACAGAAGGCACTGTTTCAACACTTATGGTTGGCACTTCTTCAACATTTACAGAAGGCACTGTTTTTAACACTTATGTTTGGCACTTCTTCAACATTTACAGAAGGCACTGTTTCAACACTTATGGTTGGCACTTCTTCAACTTTTGCAGAAGGCACTGTTTCAACACTTATGCTTGGCACTTCTTCAACATTTACAGAAGGCACTGTTTCAACACTTATGCTTGGCACTTCTTCAACATTTATAGAAGGCACTGTTTCAACACTTATGGTTGGCACTACTTTAACATTTACAGAAGGCACTGTTTCAACACTTATGGTTGGCACTTCTTCAACATTTATAGAAGGCACTGTTTCGACACTTATGGTTGGCACTACTGTAACATATTTTATAGAAGGCACTGCTTCAAAACTTACAGAATGCACTGTTTCAACATTTATAGAAGGGACTCTTCCAACATTTACAAATAGCACTGTTTCAGCATTTACAGAAGCCGCTGATTCAACATTTACAGAAGGCACTATTTTTCAACAATTATAGAAGGCAATCTTCCAACAGATGGCATTAGTTTAACATTTATACCTGGCACAGCATTAACATTTTCCTTTAAATAGATGCCAATCCTTCAGTTTCTGCAATACAAATGCAATACGTTAAGAAAATATGAACATTTCAGTGAATCCCACCTAAGCGAGCATACGTGGGGGCTCCTGTGCACAACATACATTATACTCACTCCTTATTTCCCTACAATGTCTGTTCAGTGACGTGTAGGCCTGAGTTCGAACCCCGTCGTCGGCATGGCTTTCCGTGGTTGCCCAGTATAACACCAGTTAACTCTGTACTTTTTCTGTGAACACTACTTTACGTTTACGTTGAATCATTATCTTTATGTTTTGAATGAGTCGTTAATTTAAGGCCACGTCCGCCACCTTCCCAAACCTAGACCTTCCACATCGACGTTAAACCACTAGCGAAAATGAACATCGTTACAATGTTACTTGTGGGTGGAGGGCAGACATACTGTGCTTTCTTAAACTGCTGTGAAGGTAGAGAGCGGCTCTGTGATTGATAGCCTGGCGCTACGACAGGTGATCTCAGCCAAAGTAACGTGTAAAGGGCAGAGGAGAATGTACTTACATCATAGTTGCCGGTCTCTTGTTCGTTGAGAATACGTTGTGTGCAATGCCTAACGACTACTGGTTCTAAACGGCTCCCTCAGGCTGCGCAGCATTAGCTGAGTGGTTATCCTTTAACAGAAAATATAACATTTCTATGATTAACTCTGGGAGTTTCTGTATTGATTTTACTGTTCACGGATCACTGAGCACTTTCTTTTGCTTCTTGCTTTACGTTCCACCGACACAGATAGGTATTGTGGTGACGTTGAGATAGGAAAGGGCTAGGAGCGAGAAAGAACAGACCGTGGTATTAATTATATATTGCCTGGTGTGAAAATGAGAAATCACGGGAAACGATCTTCAGGGCTGCCAATAGTGCGGGTTCGAGCACACTATCTCCTAAATACAAACTCACAGCTACGTGACCCAACCCGCGTACCCAACACGCTCGGATTTTTAATAATGATGGTATATGCTTTACGTCGCATTAACTACCTTCATGGTTTTCGGAGACATCAAGGTGCGGCAATTTAGTCTCGCATGACTTATTTTACGTGCCAGTAAATCTACTGACACGAGGCTGACGTATTTGAGCACCAAATACCACCGTACTGAACAAGGATAGAATCTTCCAAGTTATGGTCAGAAGGCAAGTAGCTCAACTGTCTGAGCTACTCAGCCCGGCTCTTGGTTTTTTCACAAGTACGGTTTAAAAATTGACAATGGCTGACTGCATATGGAGTAATTAATGCGAACACTTTAACGAACGTCGTTGAAAGATATTGCACTCACTTCTCAAATGAGTACTCTGATTCGCAATTTAGATGCCCTTGTCATCTCCGATTGAGGTGGTGTTGGTGGTTATTGTTTTACGAGGAACTAGGCAACTAGGCAACCATCCTCTATTAACGCTGGGTTCGAACCCTACTGTCAGCAATCCTCAAGATAGTTTTCCGTGGTTCCCCACTTTCGCACCAAGCAAATGCTGGGGCTGTATCTTAAATAAGACTACGGTCGTTTTCTTCCCACTCCTAGTCCTTTCCTGTCCCATCGTCGCCATAAGACCTATCCGTGTCGGTGCAAAGTAAAGCAAGTTGTAATCAGAGATTAAAAATTGAAGAGGTCCGGCATTTCGAAAAATGTAGGTATCGGTCAAAGAAAGAGAAGGGCCACGAAGGTCGTGAAAATGAAAGACTCCCTACGTCGCGAATGTTATAATACCGCCGGAGTGGAAAGGAACAAGAGTTGACCAAGGGAGGTCGGATAGGACAGATGAAAGGGAGAAGCCTGGCTGAAGTGGAAACAATGCCACGATTCATATAAGGGCCCCATGGTCGCCAACCCACACCCTCAGGTTAAGAGGACTTTGGGACCCTTTTAATCCCCTATTACGACAGGCAGGGGATACCGTGGGTGTTATTTTACCACCCTTACCCACTGGGGGTTCCAGCTGAGGTTGTGGCTAATATTTATATTTCGAGGTAGTGGATCACACTTGAACTTAACTAAGGTACAGTCCCGTCATTTTCCTGGTGTGAAAATGGGAAACGGTGGAAAACTATTTATAGCAGCCGACAGTAGGATTCAAACCTGCCATAAATTTCAAATTATTAGTAATGTTCAGTAAATATCGTACATATTGAAGAAATGTTAACTACAGGCCAATCGGACACCAGTGGAATCCGAACCAACAACCTTCCAATTTATCATCGGATGCTCTACCATTGAGCTCTGGCAACCAAGGTCTATTGGACAGGATCTCATCTACAGGTCTGGCACCATAGCCATCACACTGCAAAGTGCGCGCTTGTCGTCTGTTGTGGTCCAAGACAATGAATATTTAATATTTACTATCGCATTGTAATCGAAATAAACGTTCAGCTTATCAGATCGTCCGCCTTCGTAGCGTAACGGTTAGCGCTTCTAGCTGCCATCCTCGGAAGCTGGAGTTCGATTCCCGGTACTGCAAGAAATTTAAGAATGGCACAAGGGATAGTATGTGGTTAAAATTCTGCTTGCAGGTCACCTCCGTTGTGCCTGAAGAAAGCTGCACCGCCTCTGGATGATGACATGAGTTTGCTTAGTAACAAATAGTGCACATCGAAGGGATGTTAAATACAAAAAGAAATGGCCAACCGGACACCAGAGGGGTCCGAAACCACAACCTTCCGATTGCTCTACCGGTTGACGTAAATTTGAGCTCATCTCATGCTCATCTCATGCAGATTATTAGTACTTACTGAGTGTTTCAGAGTTTTTGCTTAATCTAATGTGAAACGCTTGAAGATCTTATCAGGAAGGAAGGTAAGCAAGTTTGAAGTTTATACGTCTATGTCGATAACGTGATCAGAGCCTCGAGTTTTACGTGGACTACAAACTCCTGGGATGTGCCTTTTACGAAAACTCCATATGAATGCACGGAGTCTGGCAGTGTCTGCTATGGTGAGAAGACAATTAAGAACGACTAACTGAAGATGGTTCATAAACAGGATAGAGAACAAGAAATAAGTACAAGAGAAGTCTAGAATACGATAAAGGAGCCTATATAGGTATTATAGACATTGAGATTGTATTTAAATTTAGTAAGAGATTGTAGGTAGGCCTATTTCAAGTGTTGAGGAAGACTTATAAAAATGGAACACCTGTAATTAGAGCCGGGAATGGACAAGAAGACATTTTTATAGAGAAAAGTATTACATTGCGAACTACTCAGTTCGTATAATATTGGGAGTGCCTTGCAAGGTGGGCCAAAACGTCGTGCATTCATTTAGAAGAACGTCATTAGATTGAATTTGATCGAGCGAGTTGGCCGTGCGGTTAGAACGAGTAGCTCTGACCTTGTATTGGGGGAGAGGGTAGGTTCAAATCCCAACGTCGGCATCCCTAAAGATGGTTTTCCGTGGTTTCTCAATTTCAAACCAGACAAATGCTGGAGCTGTACCTTAATTAAGGACACGGTCGATTCCTTCCCACTCCTAGCCCTTTACCAACCTGCCGTCGCCGAGAACCTTCGATGTGTCAGTGGGACGTTAAACAAGTAGCAAAACAATAAAACTTTCAACATGACCTAGTCCGCCTCTGTGGTGTAGTGGTTAGTATGGGTAGCTGCCACGTTCGGAGGCCCGGGTTCGATTCCTCGGTCTGCCACGAAATTTGAAAAGTGGCACGAGGACAGGAATTGGGTCCAGTCAGCCTCTGGAGGTCAACTGAGTAGAGCGGAGTTCGGTTCCCACCTCAGCCATCCTCGAAATGGTTTTCCGTGGTTTACCTACTTCTTCTCTTAGCAAATGCCGGGATGGTACCTAACTTAAACTACAGCCGCTTCCATCACTCTCCCTTGCCTACCCATTCCAAACCTTTCCTCCCCCCATCCCGCACAAGGGTCCTGTTCAGCATAACAGGTGAGGCCGCCTGGGTGAGGTACGGGCCCTCCTCCCCAGTTTTATCCCCGCTCAAGGACACTGCCTTTGAGGTGGGATCCCTTGCTGAGTCCGCGTGATAAACCAAACCTGAACGGTAAACTGACAAAATTATAATTAAGGAAAATACAATATGACCTCCTTTGGTCAACTCTTAAACTTCTCGGATCCTGACGGTAGTAGATTTGCAAGACCTAGCGAATTTTTCAATTCCAGCCATTCGCCCCTCTTCCTTTCTTTGCCGATTTCACCTTTCGAACTTTTTCCTTTCATGACGTAGACTATATCATTAGTTTCTTTTCGTACCTAATATTAATGTTATTGGCTGTACGGCCCATTAACTGCATTTACTGTTTTCGGAGACGCCGAGGTGCCGGAATTTTATCCCGCGAGAGTTTTCACGTGCCAGTTGATACCTGCCAACTTGTGCTCAGAAAGAAAGTGCCTTAACCGTCTGAGCCACTCAGCCCAATGGAACCATACTTGGGCCGGTGAGCATTACAAAATATGAAAGACCAGGCGAATTGGCCGTGCGGTTAGGGATGCGCAGCTGTGAGCTTGCATCCGTTGATAGTGGGTTCGAACCCCACACCAGGAAAATGCTGGGGATGTACCTTAATTAAGGCCACGGCCGTTTCATTCCCACCCATAAGCCTTTCTTTTGCCATCGTCACCATAACAACTATTTGTGCGTAATGCAAATTGTAAGAAATAAAAAAATAAACGAAAGTTTTAAAATGGAATTAATTTCTAGATAACTATTGTGAGTCTTGCTGAGTGGCTCACTATCTAACCCCAAGTAGGTAGGTGTGTTCCTGGCTCAGTCCGGTGGAATTTTAAGGTGCTAAAATGTGTCAGCCCCGTGTCGGTAGATTTACTGGCATTTAAAATAACTCCTAAGGGGCTAAATTTCAGCACGTCGGCGTTTCGGAAAATCATTTTAGTAGCTGGTGGGACTTAATGCAATAACATTATTATTATTATTATTATTATTATTATTATTATTATTATTATTATTATTATTATTATTATTATTATTATTATTATTATTATTACAACACGTGTGACGACAGTGCTCTCATTGTACGAAGGAAGGACCTGTGTATCTAGTAACAAGAGGCTTACCTCGGTATGACGGTATCGGTTAATGAAATAGCGCTGCCATCTTGAGGTACTAAAATGGCCGTGCACTTGGCTAAAATTTACTATGTCTCTAGACTTCGACATGGTAGCACTTCGTGTAAAGTGTCATTTGATTCATCTCAGCGAGTTCTCCAAGTTTGTGGAAAAATAATCAGTAGTGAACATTCTGGAAAATTGTGGTGTAAAGAAATGTACCGTCCGCCTCTGTGGTGTAGTGGTTAGTGTGATTAGCTGCCACCCCCGGAGGCCCGGGTTCGATTCCTGGCTCCGTCACGAAATTTGAAAAGTGGTACGAGGGCTGTAACTGGGTCCACTCAGCCTCGGGAGGTCAACTGAGTAGCGGAGGGTTCGATTCCCTCCTCAGCCATCCTGGAAGTGGTTTTCCGTGGTTTCCCACTTATCATCCAGGCAAATGCTGGGGTGCTACCTAAGTTACGGCCACGGCCGCATCCTTCCCTCTTCCTAGTCTATCCCTTCCAATCTTCCCATCCCCCGACAAGGCCCCTGTTCACCATAGCGGGTGAGGCCACCTGGACGAGGTACTGGTCATCCTCCTCACTTGTATCCCCCGACCAAAAGTCTCACGCTCCAAACACTGCCCTTGAGGCGGTAGAGGTGGGATCGCTCGCTGAGTCCGAGGGAAAACCAAGCTTGGAGGGTAAACAGATGAAGAAAGAGAAGAAGTGTACCAATTTTCTTTTTCGAAAAATTTCACGGCATATGGACAACAAATGACTTTAGAATTGTTGAAAAACTATCTGAGGGTGTATAATGGCTTCTCAGAACTCCAAGAAGCCCTAAATTACCAATGTCGAGTGTCAAAAGGCTTTCCGCGAGCACCCCACCCCCTCTCCTCCTGAAGCCTTAGCCGAGCACATCTACTATCCCAGTGGTGGAAATACTTCGAACCCGTATTAACTAGATATTTTATTTGGACAATATCTTTTTTTTTTTTGCTAATGGCTTTACGTCGCACCGACATAGACATGTCTTATGGCGACGGTGGGACAGGAAAGGGTTAAGACTGGGAAGGAAGCGGCCGTGGCCTTAATTAAGGTACAGCCCCAGCATTTGCCTGGTGTTAAAATGGGAAACCACGGAAAATCATCTTCAGGGCTGCCGACAGTGGGGTTCGAACCCGCTATCTCCCGAATACTGGATACTGGCCGCACTTAAGCGACTGCAGCTATCGAGCTCGGTGGACAATATCTATCACACAGTAGGCTACTTATTCTACGCCAAAACACGGGACCGTAATCCCTACACAACTCCGCTCGAATTTTTCTCTTTTGAATAGCGGTGATAGTTAAAGGGGTTGCCTTGTCGTAATTCCTCTTAAAACAATAATTAGCACATCACCATCAATCCGTTTCCCTGAAAGAAGGGAAACTTCGACCTCTGGGGAGGTACTTTGCCCAAAGGATTAATTAGCCTGCAATATGAAGGTGCAGCAGGTTCATCCCCGGGGACCAGCTCGGCTATACTCAGACCTAATCAGTTCATCCCACTATTAGAGAAATGTTAGAAGATGTTCACTTCCTATCCCCTGTGGGTGGTGGCGGTAGAATAACACCCACGGTAACCCCTGCCTGTCGTAAGAGGCGACTAAAAGGGGCCCAAGGGGCTCTGAACTTTGGAGTGTGGGTTGGCGACCACGGGGCCACTAGCTGAGTCCTGGCATTGCTTCCACTTACTTGTGCCAGGCTCCTCACTTTCACCTATCTTTTCCGACCTCCCTTGGTCAACTCTTGTTCTTTTCCGACCCCGACGCTATTAGGTTTGCGAGGGCTAGGGAGTCTTTCATTTTCCCGCCCTTCGTGGCCCTTGTCTTTCCTTGGCCGATATCTTCATTCTTCGAAGTGTCGGATCCCTTCCATTCTTCCCTCTGATTATTGTTATATAGAGGATGGTTGCCTAGTTGTACTTCCTCTTAAAACAATAATCACCACCACCACCACCTGTTCACTTCCTATATTCAGAGCAGATCATGCAGGGCATTCACTGTGTTATATGAGAAAGATTAAAGTACTCTTGGACTGACCACTCGATCAAGATTGTTCAGCATAATTTGATTTGTAGGGCTATCGATGTAGAGGGAAATCAGAAAAGGAGGTCAGTCCTATCAAGATTATGGAAGACTACGATGGTGCAGTGAACCGAACAGTCGAACGGCTTGCACCACAGTAGCTGGTGTCTTACAAACTTGCGTCACTTGTGACACACTCGAGTGGGATCATCTCAAAACACATCTGTAATGGCTAGTAAAAAACAGGACGTGTGGTCACTTTCTCTGCGTTGAAACAGCTGATTATCTTCTCTTTGTTGGTACTCACAGCCAAATAAAAACAACAGTGTGGACACCAATTATAAAGACGACTCCTCCTCCTCATCATCATCCTCCTGCCCTCTTAGGGCTTCGTAGCTGACGCACATTCTCCGAGTCAGCTGCTGCAGTTCCTAATCATTTCAACCCAAGAGGCTAACAAGTGATTAATATACGTCATAGACAAGATTAGCCAAGATATTGGGCGAGTTGGTCGTGCGGTTAGAGGCGCGCGGCTGTGGGCTTGCATCCGGGAGATAGTGGGTTCGAATCCCACTGTCGGCAGCCCTGAAGATGGTTTTGCGTGGTTTCCCATTTTGACACAAGACAAATGTACCTGTACCTTAATTAAGGCCACGGCAGCTTCCTTCCAGCTACTAGGCCTTTCCTATCCCATCGTCGCCATAAGACCTATCTGTGTCGGTGCGACGTAAAGCCACTAGCGGGGGAGAAGTTAGGTCCGTTTAAACAACAAGCATCGCCATCTCGTAGCCAAGAGGTACAGTGAGTGAAAATGAGTAGAAACACAAGATATGAATCACCACTGATCAGCATTTAGGGCAGTCGCCCAGGTGGCAGATTCCCTATCTGTTGTTAATATAGTTTTTTATTAAATAATTGCAAGAAATTTGGAAATTTATTGAACATCTCCCTTGGTAAATTATTCCAATCCGTAACTCCTCTTCCTATAAAGAAATAATTGCCCAAATTTTTCCTCTTGAATTCCAACTTTATCTTCATAATGTGATCTTTCCTACTTTTAAAGACACCACTCAAACTTATTCGTCCACACCACCTCTCCACTGACAGCTCGGAACATACCACGTAGTCGAGCAGCTCGTCTCCTTTCTTCCAGGTCTTCCCAGCCCAAAGTTTGCAACATTTCCGTAACGCTACTCTTTTGCCGGAAATCACCCAGAACAAATCGAGCTGTTTTTCTTTGGATTGTAGCCAGTTCTCGAATCAAGTAATGCTCGTGAGGGTCCCATTCACTGGAACCATACTCTAGTTGGGGTCTCACCAGAGATTTATATGCCCTCTCATTTACATCCTTACTACAAACCCTAAATACCCACATAACCATGGGTAGAGATCTGTAGCCACTATTTACAATACCGTTTATGTAATTACCCCAGTGAAGATCTTTATTTATATGAACACCTAGGTACTTACAGAGATTCCCATAAAGAATTCTCACCCCATCAGTGCAGTTATTAGAACTGAGAGGAGTTTCCCTATTGGTCCGTCTCACAACATTGTCGAGGTGTTTTTGCAGCTGCTCACAATCACACTCACACAAGGAACAGTATAATTAAAGGAAAGTGCCAGTTCAAACGCCAGTCTCTTATCACTTGTATTCACATTTATACAGTCGAAACTGGTTATAACGACTGCGAAGGGACCACCAATTAACTGTCTTAATAGGCAATAATCCCACAAACCGGTAGTTTTTGTTGCTATAAAAAAGTGTAAGATTTAGGCTGGAAACTTAAGTTACATGGTTAATTAACAGAATAAAGTGAAAACTTGAAAAAAAAAAACATAAGTGACATAATTACTGCATTTGCAACGCAGTAGTGGAGTAGGACTGAGAAGAATTTTTTTCTTCTAGTGTTTACACAGTAACTTCATACAGCAATACTATGTCAGCGAAAAATCAAATATCAAGTGAGGAAAAATGTAACAACGATATAAATCAACCAATAATGTCGCACACACTTTTGGCTAATATATTAAGTGTTCTCTCCTTCTCCGTCTTCTTCTACTTCTTCTTATCCCGCTTCAAGCGGGGTCAATGTTTCTGGCAAGTCTTTTCCACTTTATCCTATCCCACACATCTTCTTCCCTTAATTTCTTCCCCTTCAGATCTTCTCGAACATTATCTGTCCATCTCCTCCTTGGTCTCGGCCTATTTCTAGTCCCATCCACAGTCATATCCAACACTCTCCTCCCTATATAGCTTTCATCCTTTCGCATAATACGTCTTCTCTTCTGTACTTTCTTAGATACTTCTATCACTTTAACTGTTCTCTCAATCCTTCCAAATTGTTTAAATCTTTAAGTGTGTTACACCCAATTCCTTGACGACGCCGAAGTTTGTTTCCCCATTTTGTAATCGCTTTATAACTTGCGACTTTTCTTTTGTGACATCTTTACAGCGGTACTTGCCTTGACTGTTTAACAGACAGAATGATTTGAAAACTGCAATCTATTGAAAACTAGAGTTTAAAAATAAGCTTTACATTGTTGCCAGCTATCCCCAAACACGTTACAAACAAGAATTAACATTGGACGTTATAGTCAATACATTTCTCCGAAAATGTGATAAAATACGCCGTTTTATACGATATGTCGTAATAAGCGATGTCGCAATAAGCGATGTCGTAATAAGCGATTTTTAAAATTCATCGTTTATGTAGGATTTAGACGCGGCCATTATATTTCGAGGTTACATCCAATATGTTGTACAAAGCGATGTCGCATTAAACGGTTTCGACTGCATTTTTGACTTCTTCTTCTAGCGCTTTTCTCACACCTGCGAGGTCGTGGGTGCAAACTGCGTCATGTATGTATGTATGTATGTATGTATGTAATGTAATGTAATGTAATGTAGAGTAGATTTGGCCCTGTTTTACGGCCGGATGCCCTTCTTGACGCCAACCCTCTATGGAGGGATGTATCGCTATTGCGTGCTTCTATGATGGTTGGTAGTGTGGTGTGTTGTCAGAATATGAAGGGTAATGTGTAGGGACAAACAAGGACACCCAGTCTGCGAGCCAGAAGAATTAATCAGACCCGATCAAAAGCCCGGCACCCTCTGAACCGAAGGCCTCAACCCTGACCATTCAGGCAAGAAGTCTGATATTTTTGTCTCTTCTCATCTCCTCTATTTATCTGGGTCTTTCTCGTCTTGCACGTCCCACATCAAGACTAAATATCTGTATATCTAGCTGGCCCGACAGTGACCGTTGAATAGTGACAGCGAGATGGTGATTGAGCCTGGTATTATTTCCTCATACTTGTATCAACGGGGGTCGTGATAGCAGAGTAGTATCGTCAATGGTTTCTCACCAATGCTGTCGCGGTTCGAATCCCGGCCAATGCAAGTGGGATTATTGATGTGAAAAGTCACGTTCCTGCGGTCCCGTGGCAACATATCACGATATCAGCAGCCGAATAAAACGCAAAGCTTGCTTGTGCCAATCTTCGCAATTTCGTCATTCTTATTCAAACTCCATTGATCAACATTTTCAGTCCTCTTTCTACCTTGACGGTATTGGGGTTGTGATGCGTTGGGAATCATTTAATCCTTTCAGACCGTGTGGCCTTTGAAATGTACTGAACAGAACATTTTATACTCATTTCTAATGCTTCGTATACAGTCTACGTGGCTCAGGCACAGCGAACCAGCCTCTTATCTCTGGGTTCCGTGGTTCAAACCTCGGTCACTCTACGTGAGATTTGTATTGGGCAAAGCGGAGGAGGGAAAGCTTTTCCTCAGGGTACTCTGGTTTTCCCTGCCATCTTTAATTCCATCAAAACTCTCCAATATCATTTCATTTTATCCGTCAGTCATTAATCATTGCTCCAGAGGGGTGCGACAGGCTTCGGCAGCCGGCAAAATTCCTATCCTCGCCGCTAGATGGAGCTTCATTCAATCAATTCCTGATCCGGTCAAATGACAGGAAAAGGCTGTGGATTTATTTATTTATTTATTTATTTATTTATTTATTTATTTATTTATTTATTTATTTATTTATTTATTTATTTATTTATTTATTCTAATGTTTCGTCTAAGTTTACGACTTTTGCCTGGGTTTGTAATAATTATTCATGAACATCCATGATTTTGCCCTTTGCAACGCAGTGCCTAAAATACGAATTTGGTTGAAATGTAAGAAACGTGTAAAGCTCGCTACCCTCTCGTTTTATAAGCAAATATTACTTCTTCCCTCCTCCCCCCCCCCTAATGGTTTAACTTTGCACTTACACATCGAAGGTTTTCGGCGACGCAAGGATGACAAAGGCCTGGGATTAGGAAATTTTTCGGTCGTGGCCTTAATTAAGGTACAGCCCCAACATTTGCCTAGTGTAAAAATGGGAAACTATGGAGCTGCCGATGGTGGGATTCGAACTCACTATCTCCCAAAAGTTAATTCATAGCTACCGCACGGCGAACTCTCTCGGTACTTAATTCTTCTTCCTAGACTTCCTACTAATTCATTCGGGTCCATGCTGGATGAAAATTTGGCACAGTTTTACGATCGAATGCCCTTACTGACGATAAGCCTGTGTTGAGTGATCTATCCACTATTGTGTGTTTCTGTAGTGGTAGGTAGTGTTCAGTGTAGTTGAAGAGAAGTCTGTTAAGACGGACACAAAAATGCGATACCCGATCCAGAGACAATTAACCACACGCAATGAAAATCCTAGACCCAATCGAGAATCCATCCTAGGGACCTCTGAACCTCCATACGCTTTGTAAGCTGACAATTCAGCCGAGGAGCCGGACGAATAGATATTGCTTAACATTCTTTATCATAACATCGCTGCGCCTAGGAAAATCGCTATGCGACCATATTTCAGCTTAGAAATCTGGCCAGAAAGGTTCTGTATTCTAAGGGTCAGTATTGCACGAAGTGTATCAACGAATTTTCGTTCGAAGTGATACATGTGCTGCGGGTCATTGTTTCTCCCTTCAACATTCTCTTAAAACGGAATTTCGAGGTGCAACGACCATATACAAGTTATGAATGTAATTAATGGAGAAACAAGGACGTGGCAGATCAAGTCACATGAAGGAAGACAGGAGCACATATGAGGATAAACTCAACGACAGATCAATGTGGAATGACAGAGTGATGGAAAGAGGAGGTAATAACAGGCATAAAATCATTAAAAGACAAGGATGTTAAAATCTTCGCACACTTCCGTCTTCATATGGATGGTTTCTCTTGTCATCAACCACAGTTCCATTGATTCTCAGCTCTCAACGAGCTCCTTCCTGCCTCCCAACTTCATCTGGAGTTTGGATCTCAACAGAGAGCTTCCAACTGTTTCATCTCAAAATAATGACGTTTCTGCCAACTAAGGACCACGTCGTCTCCTTCCCCGGGCTAACATTTGCTCAGTTGCCGGTGTTCCTGTCTTGCTTCGGCGCACGCCTCACCTGGTTCAGCTTCGGCTTTCCTTGGAAACTCTTGTGATCTTCAAGTTTCTACTTAAGTGGGTTGCGCTCCAGGACATCATCATGTGTGATGCCCACCACTTGTAGATCTTTTCCTCTCTCTCACTGAACCAGACCCCTTTTCTCATCTTCGTTTCTAAGTAGAAGATGATCCGCATGGTTGCCCTTTTAGCGCTCATTCTTGTCACGTGACCATACAAAGCAAACCTTCTCTTCAGCATCGTATCGGTTCTTTTCTACGTGGAACAGAGCTCGTGGTTATGCCGTCTTCTATATTCACCTTTGTCTTTAATGCGGCCCAAGGTTTTCCTCAAAATCTTTATTTGATCTCAAGTTTCTCAATAAGGAAATTTTTGTTATAATAAAATTATTATTATTATTATTATTATTATTATTATTATTATTATTATTATTTACTGTTTGCTTTACGTCGCACCGACACAGATAGGTCTTACGGCGACGATGAGACAGAAAAGGCCTACTAGTGGGAAGGAAGCGGCCGTGGCCTTAAGGTACAGCCCCAGCATTTGCCTGGTGTGAAAATGGGAAATCACGGAAAACCATTTTAGGGCTGACGACAGTGGGGTTCGAACCCACTATCTCCCGGATGCAAGCTCACAGCTGCGCGCCCCTAACCGTACGCCCAACTCTCCTGGTATTATTATTATTTTTATTATTATCATATGTAAATTTTCTTTAGAAAATTATAGATATTTGATCTAATGAATTATCTTGGAGCTCAGCTCAAACCAGATGAGAGTATTCCACGCGTTTTCGAGAGCAAAATATAGCATTAAAGGCACGGTCTACCACGAACCAGTAAATTGTGCACTGCACTGTACGAGCTTATTGAATTCAGTTGTTTCTTGCTTGACAGCTGTCAGATGGTCACGAGTCAGCATTGTGACAAACCTTGAGTATGTTGTGCTGCAGGCCACTAACATTCTGTTAACTACACCTAAAATGACGCAGACTACCTTCACTGTACCATGTCTTCAGGCATTGTTTCTGCGAAGCTGTGTTTTAGATGAATCGGTACGGAACGGTATCGAAAACAAAAAAAATCACCTTACTTCTTCCTCTTCTAGTGACATCTCCTAAACGAAGGTTGGTCCTGAGCTGTTCTTGTAAGTTGCCATAGAAACAGACCTGTCCATCAAGTCCTCCTCCTGTCATTTCCTCGCTCTTCCTTTCATTATAAGCTGAGGCAGTACATTTCATTCATGCCTAAGGACGTGACCAGAATATGTTGTCTTTCTTATTTTAATGCTGTGAAGCAGCTCTCTCTTCGATCTTACTTTGGGTAGAACTTTTTAGTCGCTCGTTCGTGCTGTCCAAGGTATTTTCAATATACGTCATTATACCCATCTCGGGTTCGATTCCCGGCAGGGTCGGGAATTTTAACCATAATTGGTTAATTTCGCTGGCATGCGGACTGGATGTATGTGACGTCTTCATCATAATTTCATCCTCATCACGACGCGCAGGTTGTCTACGGGAGTCAAATCAAAAGACTTGCATTTGGCGAGCCGAACTTGTCCTCGGACACTCCCGGCAATACGCCATTTTATTTCATTATACCCACATCCATAGCTTCTTTGAGAGTGCCGGGCTGAGTATGATTTTTTTTAATTTTTTGTTTCTTTAGAATTTGCTTTACGTCGCTCCGATACAGATGGATCTTATGGCGACGTTGGGATAGGAAAGGTCTAGGAGTGGGAAGGAAGTGGCCGCGGCCTTAATTAAGGTACAGTCCCAGCATTTGCCTGGTGTGAAAATGGGAAACCACGAAACATCATCTTCAGAGCTGCCGACAATAAGGTTCGACCCACTATCTCCTGGATGCAAGCTCACAGCTGCGCGCCCCTAACTGCACGGCCAGCTCGCCCGGTCTCAGATGATTGAAGCGGTGGCCTTCTGACACCACCTTGACAGGTTCTATCCTGGCTCAGTCCGGTGCATCTCCGAAAACCGTAAAAAAGTAGTTAATGGAATGTAAAATTAATGAAAATATCCGCAGCCTGTTTCGTCATTCGACCGGGTCAGGAATGAAATGAACCTAGCCCCACCTAGCGGTGAGACAGGAATTGTGCCGGCTGCAAAAGCCTGTTGCACTAACAAGGACAATGGTTAATGACTGACAGATGAAATGAAATGATATTGGAGAGTGTTGATGGAATGAAAGATGACACGAAAAAAGCGGAGTACCCGGAGAGAAACCTGCCCCCCCCCCCCTCCACCCGCTTTGTTCAGCACAAATCTCACATGGAGTGGCCGGGATTTGAACCACGGAACCGAGTATGAGAGGCCGGTGCGCTGTTGCCTGAACCACCGAGGCTGTAATGTAAATGCGGTAATTGTATTTATTTATTTATTTTAATTAAGTAATTAATTTATTTATTTATTTATTTATTTATTTATTTATTTATTTATTTATTTATTTATTTATTTATTTATTTATGTATTTATTTATTTATTTATTTATTTATTTATTTATTTATTTATTCGGTTCGTTACGACCCCTGAGGAGCACGAGTGAACTGTTCGGTATGTCTTCTTTCTTCCCAATACCACTTCATTCTCTCATTCCTTCTCTTTCTCTCGGCTTCCGTTTTCTGAATCTGGATCCTGATGTCTGTCCATCTGAGACCTCCCACGAGTTTTTTGTATTTGGACCTATCCTGTACTGTCATCAGTGGATATTTTTCCTTTATGTCAATAGTTTCCCATGTTTATTTATTTAATTATTTATTTATTTAGGTATGTATGTACTTATTTATTTATATATTATTTTTCTTTTTATTTATTTATTTATTTATTTATTTATTTATTTATTTATTTATTTATTTGAGAGTCCCTAATTTTAGCTACATATCGGACGGCATACCAAACTTAGCACTTAACAAATCTCATTCGAAGGTTTAGATGAAATCAAGGATCAGAGAGTACTGTAATTGCTCTTTTCACATAAAACTGCTTCTGGCTAACTCAGTTCTAGCCCTGATTTTTACATCCGGATTTAGTTGGTTTAGCGAAAAGTATACACACCGGTATGCCATGTTCCACGTACCGCATATTTGCTCAAGAGTGATATAAACAATACTCTGGGCTCCGTCGCTGAATAATCAGCGTACTGCCCTTTGGTCCTGAGAGTCCCGTGTTCGATTCCCGGTTGGGCCTCGGATTTAAACTGCGTATAGTTTATTCATCTCGTGCTGGGATTAGATTTTCGTGATCTTCTTGAATCACTTCTTCATCTACACACAGCACTTCACATTACCAGCCCCCAGAGAAACACAGTATAGAAGACATTCCTCCACATGGAGTTGGCGTCAGCAAGAACATCCGGTCGTAAAACTGTTCTCAATCCATACAAACACCAACCCCAGATGATTGGAAAAGCCAAAAGAGAAAATGAAGTAAATTAAGTTCATTAGCAATAAAACAGTTTCAAACATATTCGGAAGACTCATTCATGGCGATTTTTTCTGTCTACTGCAACCTCGTTACTTTTATCTATGTTGATGGCGTACGAATTATACTAGTAAAATTGTACCTACCAAATTTTTTAGAAGTATGGATGAAAATCTGAAGATCTGGTTAGTTAATAAAGTGATGAATCTCGTCTAAGTTCAGCAGCCAAAACTGATCGCAAATTGAAAGTTGTGGATATAAAGTTTGTAACAACACCATGTCCAACAGAATCCAGCATGACACATGGTGACAAGTGTAACACTGTAAGTAACCTTTGTGAAAGCTTTCAACTACCGAGAAGTGAAAATATATTAAGTATTTTAGGGAATTGATCGACACAAACAACAAAGACAAAGAATTGGTGACATAACTAGAATTTTGCCATTGATGCTTTCACGGCCTGTACTTACAGACATGATACTGTATAGGCTCTTGGGCGTATGCTGTGTCAAGAAAATAAGGTGAAATTATTTACGTTTCGCAGAGAACTGTACCCTGCGTCATCAGAAGAAAATCTCGACTGTCCACGAGAAAGGCTTCTTAAACAATGTTTTTTTTTTTTTTTTTTTTTTTTTTGAAATTTAGATGTTATAATAGAAGTGGAAATGGTACGTTCATTCGTCACCAGATGGATCCCCGGACGTGGCACAGCGCTAGCGCTCGAAGCGGAAGCTGACCGATCCATCAGAATCAGTCTAAGAGGTTCCTATAACATGTGTACGTTCTCTGCGAAACGTAAGGAATTTCACCTTATTTTCTTGATACGGCATAAGCCCAGTATCATGTCTATAAGTAGAATTTGTTCCTGCAATTCCTGTTTCTATATCAGGATGCGAGAAGTCGTTCAGAGCAATGCATGAAGTAATGAGCCTATGAGTGGATCAGATGTTAGATACGGTGACCCTCTAAACCCAAGTAGGTGAGTTCGAACCTGGCTCAGTCCAATGGTATTGGAAGATGTTCAAATGCACCAGCCTCGTGTTCGTAGATTTACCAGCACATGAAAGAACACCTGCAGAACAACCTCGGCGCCCCTAAAAAGCGTAAGATTAGTGAAACGTAAAACAAATAAAGAATTTGATCAGTTGTAGAGGCATGTCTTGGGAAATAAAGGAAGGCACTGAATACTTTCGTTCGTTATTCCAATGATGATCTTCGGGAATAGAGGTCGAGGATGCCGACGAATCTCTGTGACACATTTGATGTTTAGCCGACCAAATTCATTAAAACTCAGCCAAGAGAGAGATTGGGTTCACTGTGCCATCTAGTAGGTCTAGAGTAAAACGGAACGTCGAACTTAACGAGCAAGCTGCTAGATGGCGTTAAATTAAATGTTTGCACATGGTAGCTGAGGCTATACGATTATTATTATTTTCCACAACGTTGTGCCCAACTAATTGAATTTATTTAGCACATGAATTTTCTTTGTTCTCTTTCCCAAAATCTCTTCGTCCTTTCGCTGTGGTTTTTCTTCCGTTCTTCCGTCCATGTCGTGGTAGTTCTCATCTTGAGGTTTTCAGCAAAATGATGTATGTTCACCAATGTTCTAAAACTAGGCTTGTCCTATATAATTTCACCTGTTTTGCTCATTTCTTATTTGCTTTTCTTTCAATTTAAATTATAATTAAATATTTTTAGTAAGTCCTTCATTGTCCATTCCTTGAATATGGCCATAACATTTCAGTCGCCTTTTTCTAATAATATAATATCTGATATTTTATCAGAATGCTGGTATAATTCAGCAGACCACCTTTTCATCCACACTGGGCCAAATATTTACCTGAGGAATGTTTTCTTGTTTTTCTAAACTTTTAGTTAGTAATCTGCCTTCAAAGATCAAGGTTTCTGATGCGTATAATGATTCAGGCTCAATTATATTGTTATTATTATCATCATCGTCATCATCATCATCATCATTGATGTAGTGACGAAGAAGAGGAACTATCTTTATATTGAAGGAGCAAGCAATCTAGTATTTACTTTTGCGTTCGGCCATCTTAGACTACTTTCGGTTCAGCAGCATCTTAAGGCCGTACGTGGCTTTTGAAGGGAAGAAGATCAGCTGATGAAACTTTATGCAGGAAATGTGAATTCTAGAGCAACGGTACATGCGAGGGTATATGGATGATCCTAAAGTGAGGTGAATACCCAAAAAATATTTTGTTCTAACTAAAGCACTACCGTTAGCTTCTTGTTTTCAGTGATGTTACTGAAGGAAACGTCTATGACTTGATTAAGATACGGCATATTCACATTGGTCCGCCTCTGTGGTGTAGTGGTTAGCGTGATTAGCTGCCACCCCCGGAGGCCCGGGTTCGATTCCCGGCTCTGCCACGAAATTTGAAAAGTGGTACGAGGGCTGGAACGGGGTCCACTCAGCCTCGGGAGGTCAATTGAGTAGAGGTGGGTTCGATTCCCACCTCAGCCATCTTGGGAGTGGTTTTCCGTGGTTTCCCACTTCTCCTCCAGGCGAATGCCGGGATGGTACCTAACTTAAGGCCACGGCCGCTTCCTTCCCTCTTCCTTGCCTATCCCTTCCAATCTTCCCATCCCTCCACAAGGCCCCTGTTCAGCATAGCAGGTGAGGCCGCCTGAGCGAGGTACTGGTCATACTCCCCAGTTGTATCCCCCGACCAAGAGTCTGAATCTCTAGGACACTGCCCTTGAGGTGGTAGAGGTGGGATCCCTCGCTAAGTCCGAGGGAAAAACCGAACCTGGAGAGTAAACAGATGATGATGATGATGATGATGATGATATTCACATTGTGAAAGTTCGAAAGAACTTCTTTTGAGCTGCCGACACTCTCTAAAAATTACCCTCACTCCATTGGGATTTTGTTCAATCGAAAAAAAAAAAATCTTACGCTAAATGTTACATTCCCAGGCTTGCCCTGAAACAGGGTTTCGTCCTAAACTAGACGTTCGCATTCGAAAGTTTTTGTACTCCGACTCCTACATGTGCCCCTATTCGGTATAGCGGTAAATAGCCACTAAAAGCTATCACTGATCGTCATAATAGTTTTTTTCATATTATATACAGTAGCTAATCTCAACATATGCAGATAAACGCTCGCTATATCGCTGCAGGGGGAATGAGATCTCATACCACGTGAAGGTGAAAACAAGAATGCAGTTCTACTTTCGATTGTTCATTGTGAACCTCGCCGTGTCCCACTTCAACTTGGCGCCTTCCCAAAAGAGAATCGGAAATGAAAACTTGGTGGAGAGCGAGGGCGTCACAGCCAGAATTCCCATGCACCTCAGGTTGTTTGTTTTCTCTGGAAAGTACCCGTCATATCATTTACAAATCGGATACGGCGTTAGATAACATATATCTGAACGTGATGGTTGTCTAGATGTTGTTAATGTATTTGCTTATCTTGATTCCTTGCGGAACACTGCGGGAGAGAGATCAGAAGAAGAATTGCTCTTGTAGTCCAGTAAAATTATACATTTTGGAATGGAAAATGTCGGGTAGTCTTGATTTTCTGATATGTTGTTAGTGTTGGGCCGGTAATGTAAAATCCAATTTTTTCGAACTTGGTGCGCCACCGCGTCCCACTTGCCACTCGAAAAATAATTTATCACCTTTTCTCAGTTTTTTTTTCAAAATATCTCCTAAACGGCTGGTCTAACAAGAAAATTCATTCCAAATTTAAATTAGGCGGGCCCAGTGTCTCAGATGGTTGTGATTTTCTGTCCCCAACTTGTCAGGTTCGATCCCAGCTCAGTCCGATGGTATTTGAAGGTGCGCAAATACATCATCCTCGTGTCGGCGGACTTAATGGAACGTGAAAGAACTCCTCTGTGACTAAATTCCGAACCCCGGCGTCTTCGAAAACCGTAAAAGTAGTTAGTGGAACGTAAAGTCAATAACATTATTATAATAATTGAAATTAGAGTAAATTTTCTAAAGTTTGAGCCCGAATTCAGCTCTGTAGCTTACGTAGGCCTAATAATTGAGATACAGGCTTTCAAGCAATCGTATTTTCATCAAAAAGTTGTTAAAGTTGTGATTTTTCGTCGAAATATTATTATTATTATTATTATTATTATTATTATTATTATTATTATTATTATTATTATTATTATTTGCCTTTGCTGGCGGGACCTAGTGTTTACAGTGCACTACGTCTTCTGGTATGGGCTAGAGCAATCTTGTTACTTTCATTGATCTGTCTCAGCTTTATCCTTAGCTTTGACAAAATGAAAGTGACCGAGGTATGAGTGATGCTAGTAATGCCATTCCTTCTGCAGCCAGTCCCTGCTATGAATGGTGTGAAAATATTGCTCATAGGGTAGGTTGTTGCATGCATTTCAGTGGGCTTGGCAGACTGATATGTAATAGCAAGTTCTGGCTCGGTGAGGAAATCAACGGGAAACTACCTCACTCCTCATTTCCCTAGTACGCCTATTCAGTGATGCCTGGGCTATCTATGACAGCTGATGGCGGAGCTGTTGAGGATCCAACCAGCCTTCGGGCTGAGGACTAAACATACACATTATTATTATTCGCTTTACGTTGCATCGATACAAATAGCGATAAGATAGGGCTACGAGTGGAAAGGAAGTGGCCGTGACCTTAATAAAGATAGAGCCCAAGCATTTGTCTAGTTGGAAAATGGGAAACCACAGAAAATTATCTTCAGTGCTGGCGACAACGGGTTCGAACCCACTATCTCCCAAGTGCAAGCTGACAGGTGTGTGACCTAAACCGCACAGCTACTGTCTCGATGAGTCTCGGTTAAATTATTATTATTATTATTATTATTATTATTATTATTATTATTATTATTATTATTAATTATTTTGGAGATATTTAGCCGACGCGATACAGATGTGTTTGATTTACTCGGAAGGTCGTCGTTTAAATTCCATGTTAGGAAACAGAAAAATATAGAAATGGACTTTCTCTTCCTGTATAAGCACGTGACACTGGCGTTAACTCAGCCAATGACAGAAATAACTCCGATAACTAATTGATTTTGACTTAGTATATGTAGTATCGTCGCCATAAGACCTATCTGTGTCGGTGCGACGTAAAGCCCCTAGCAAAAAAAAAAAAAAAAAGTATATGTAGCTTTTGAAGTGAGCAAACGTTGCACACCATGCAGATGGGGATACTGCGCAGACATTTTGACGATCCTTAGCGTCCGACCAATACCGTACCTGAAAAATTTCAGGAAACTCCCCTGCACGAGTACGAGCGTGTAATACAAAGTAGCAAGGACACAGTGGGAACAGGAGCACAGCAAGTCAGCGAGCGACCACGAGGACGTAGCACGGAAACGATGGCCTGACAAAGTCAATGAAGAGAGTAATGTCAAGAATTTTGGTTAGTAATTTAGGGGCAACGCCTTCACATCCTATCGATGTTGAAGTAATCAGAGATGAGAAGAGTACAAGAAAAAAGTAATTGTACTCGATTTAAGTCACTTGAGAAATATTTTACTCAATTACGAATAAAAATTACTGTTTCAAAAAGTAATCAATAAAATTACAATTATATTACAGAATGTTATTCTTAAAGAAATTACTGATTTTATTTGCTTGGGGCTGGAATAGTACAAATATTTGCAAAGAAAAGGAATATATTTTCCCACTTTGTGTGTGCGTGCGGTTTTTTAGATGAGACTAAACATGATACTTCGGAATTTTCTAAATTATCTCTTTCCCATCATTTTTATTTTAGTTAACGACTTTTATCGTTGTAAATGAAGTTCCATTTATTTTGCAAATAAATTATTTGGTTCTTAAAATTCTCATCGCTAATCCTCGACGTCTTTGCATTTGCTGAAAAGACGTCCTGCAGGGGCACTTGAAGAAACACGTGTGTTTAATTTTGAGAACATCGTTGTAATGTCTTTGGAAGTACTGCAGAAGTAAAAAGGCACCTCATCCAGAACTGGTGAAGCTACTGGTTCTGTGTAGTAGTTCATCAACATTTGTATTTCACGTTTCTGCTTCCGTTCGATGTACTATTACTCGAATGTAACGTAAAAATTACTTTAAAAGCAACGACTACAAGTGAAAATTACTAATAATGTAATCGTTACAAGTAATTCGACTACTTTCCATCAATTACTTCCCAACTCTGGATACAATGGAGGAAATTATTTGCTTCACTTCCGCTGGAACTACCATACGAAAAGTGGATTTGTTCTTTTCCAAAAATGGTCTCAATGATCTGTTGTTGCGTTGTCTCCAGAATATCTAAGTCAGCTACTTGTCCTTTAAAATTTACATACATCTTCATGATGGGATGTTATGCCTTCCAACGTTCAGTCTGCAAGCCTATGTGAATCAACTAACCGCCTTCTTAATCCTCTATTTGCAACTTCCTCCGTATGTTTAGTTCCACACATTTTATCATTACGTAATTAAAAACTGAATCTATCGTCTCCCTGATCTCCCTGTACTTCTCTTACCCTCAATGGCCGAGTCCATTGTTTTCCTAGGCATGTGCAGCCCGTTCTATATGTTCAGTGGTTCAGTGAACCCCCTAAAAATACATGTCTTAGTAGCGTGGTTTGTCAAGAGCCTGTAACTTTAATTAGCTCGGTATATTCAACATTCGGTTGCTCTCTGGAACCAGCGAAGAGGTTCAAATTCCAGACTGAGAGTGTTGGGCTGCTGAACGTAAGGAGGGTGCGCATGGCGAGGAGCAAGAACATAGCTCAGTACTGCACACTTCGGCAGCCGGCACACTTCCTGTCATCGCCGCTTCATTCATTCCATTCCTGACCCGGTCAAATGACTGGAAACAGGCTGTCGATTTAAAGTTAAAAAATACTGAAATTCATGCTCTAAGTAACCACCATCAGTCAAGGATAACAATATTGCTACTTTGCAGGCTGGAGTAATTGCTGTCCTAGTCAGCACAGGAAGTTAATATTTTCATTCAAATATTTTACATAAAAATCCCGCCTGGAGGCCATGATCGTTAAGGTCTATATGGTCTCACACCGTGTTTACCCGGTTGAAGTCCCGTTGGTCGGAAAAAATCTCCATCAGATGTTGGCCGGCAGGGTAGGGGAGGTAGTGGTATACAATTTCTAATCACTAGATTGCGTGCCAAAAGCCTGGATTCAGTTACAAACCTGTCCGCATTCTTCACATGGAGTGAGGGCATATGGCGCTGTTCGTGATGATTCGTCAGTCGGATGGAGATGTTAAGCCATGAGCAAACCGTTTGGTGTTATTAGACTACTGTATGTGCCGGCGACGGGTATGACCCTCTTTTTCCCTTCTGTAATATCGCTCATGGGATGCAATAGTGACACAACTCACCTGATTTATTGCAGACTCCAGCATTGCCTGCAAATTTATTTCATTATTATAATCCACAAACTAGTCCGACTCGTTGGCTGAATGGTCAGCGTACTGGCCTTCGGTTCAGAGGGTCCCGGGTTCGATTCCCGGCCGGATCGGGGATTTTAAACGCTTCTGATTAATTCTTCTGGCTCGGGGACTGGGTGTTTGCGTTTGTCCCAACACTCTCCTCTTCATATTCAGACAACATACCACACTACCAACCCCCACAGAAAAACGCAATAGTGATTACATCCCTCCATATAGGGTTGGCGTCAGGAAGGGCATCCATCCGTAAAACAGGGCCAAATCCACATTGCTACGCAGTTCGCACCTACGACCCCACAGGTGTGGGAAAAAGCTGTAGGAAAAGAAGAAGAAGAATATAATGCACAAATTCCCAAGAATGTTCAACATAATATATCAAAAGACGTTTCAGCAATAGTGACACATCTCAAAACATCTACGTTATGGCTTCGGCAAGGAGCGAGTGAGTTGGCCATGCGGTTAGGGTCGCGCAGATGTGAGCTTGTTGCAGTAGGTTTGAACCCCACTGTCGACAGCCCTGAAGATGCTTTTTCGTGGTTTTCCATTTTAAACCAGCCCTTTCCTATCCCATCGTCGCCGTAAGACCTATCTGTGTCAGTGCGACGTAAAGCAACATGCAAAGCTTTGGCAAGGAGAATGTGGGAACAATTTTTACGTAACAGTTTTATTAACTTAATTCCTCGAGCCGTTTAGTACCGCTTGCTTTTTATTCCATAAATGAATCGTAATACTTATGTTTTTCATTACTAAGGAAAACTTTGTACTCATTTATCTCAGAAATTGATTTTTTTGCCTTGTGCCTCTATTGCAGCCCATAAGAGATATATCTCGTCATTCATTTAGTCACATTAACTCTTTCAGGGAGGTTGAGGTCAGGAAGGGCATCCGATCGTAAATCCTCTCTACAATATTCATCTCCCTTCATACTCGATCCCGTACAGCAATGGGACAGGAGTCGGACATACAAAATACACTCAGCGCCAAAAGTGACGGGAAGCCACTGAATGTGATGTTAATAACGAGCCCTCAAACCAGCAGCAATAAGGCGAGGCATCGACTCTACAAGCTGTTGGAATCGTTCTGGAGAGATCTGGGCCCACGCACCTCGCCCTGCTGTCCACAATTGGTCTTGTGTAGTTGGTGCATCGACAGCATCCCATAAATGCTCGATTGGATTAAGATCGGGGGATCTGGAGGGCCAATCCATGGTCCTAACTTCACTGGAGTACTCCCCTAATCACCTGCGTGCAACCACAGAGCAGTGACATGGTGCATTATCTTGTTGAAACATGCCATCTCCATCAGGATACTCTAGGGAAAATGGTCTGAAAGAAATTCCACATAACGTGCAACTGTCAGCGCTCCCTGCAGCCGGACAATGGGGCCTAATTGCGACCACGAGAACGCCTCCCGGACCAGAACTGAGCCACCTCCCGTCTGTACACAACCTTATTGACACGCAGGATCCATAGCTTCATGTGGCATACGCCACACTCTCACGCGCCCACCAGTTTGATAAAACTGGAATCTGGATTCATCGGACCATACCACACGCCGCCACTGTTTCATTGTCCATTGCCAATATTTGCAAGCCCATGCACGTTGTTGAGCTCTGTTTCGTGGTGTTAGCAAAGGGACACGAGTTGTTCGTCGGCTGGTGAAGGCTATGCGGTGCAGTTGCCTCCTTATAGTTCTGGTAGAAATGGGTTGCTGACTCCCAACATTCAACTGGGCGGTGATCTGACACAGTAGCCCGTCGAGCACCCAGTATGGTTCTGGGGAGGTGACGTGATGTCCCTTCGTTATACACCTGTGGTATTCCATGCGCCGTGCGCCACTGATCATCCCACGTTCAAAGTCGGTTAATTCGCGACGTGTTGCCATCTTCACGACACTGCTCAACTACGCCGCAACGCTCAGGGGTCATACACGGCACAATTTACAATAGGATACCCTTTCCTGTAACTTTGGGCCACTCAGTGTATTTTAGAGGACGTCATAGTACTGTCACAGAAACAATAGAACGGTGCCTTTTCTGAACTTAGCTGTCAGCTATAGATAGTCTTACTCCCAATTAGTAGAATTTTAAAAGTCTAATTAGAATGTTCGAGTAATAATTTGATGACTGGGAGGTGTGGTTTATTAATAGAAGAAACCGAAGAGGATATCTGCTAATAGCCGTGAAGAAATCAAAAAGAAACATTTGAAATATCCCACTCTCAAGGTCTGGGAGTCTGTAATGAGTTAGCAGTAAATGGAACCTTGATGACCACCATTAGCACAGCAGCTGGAACAAGCAATTGTTCCTCTGCCAAATCGTTCTTGGAATTCTGCATTGATTTCTAAGTCCAGGGATGTCCAACGTATACTGAAACAAACTAAGAATTCTCCTCTGAAAAAATGAGGCTTTGTACTTGGTAGTCCGGTGATGAACGGCCGGGTGACCGCGTATCACACTCAAGTGCGCACATCCTGTACTTACAAGGAAGAGATTGTATCCCAGTGCAGATGTTTGCCTATTAAAAGTGTTCGTAAGAAAGAGATTCATGACTGGTTTTCCTGTACGTTAAACAACCTCTTTTCAGTTCAAAATCAGGCACTTTGGCATTTCTTGCGGGTGTGATAACCCTATGACCTACAGTGGGGCCAACTCATTTCTCACTTTGTCCCTACAGATTAATCAAAATGTCCCTCACATTTACTCTGGAAGTGACCGCATTCTTGCCTGAACGGTCAGCGTAGTCGCCTTCTGTTCAGAGGGCCCCCGGTTCGATTCCCGGCTGGGTTGGAGATTTTAACCCTAAACGGTTAATTCCCCTGGCTTGGGGACTGGGTGTTTGTACTGTCCCAACATGTCTGCAACTCATACACAACTCTATCCTCCACTATAGAAACACGCAGTATCCTAAACACGGTAGAAGCCACCCACCCTCGTCGAAGGGTCTGCCTCGCAAGGGCTGCACCAGACTAGCGATAGCCACACGAAATGAAAAAAACTCTAGAAGTCCCTCCTCGGGGTGTTTTAATAATAATAATAATAATAATAATAATAATAATAATAATAATAATAATTTTACTCTTTTTACGTCCTACTAATTACTTTTATGGTAGTCGGAGACGCCGGGTCACCCAAAATTTAGTCCCGAAGGAGTTCTTTTACGTGTCGGTAAATCTATGCACATGAGGCTGATATATTTGACCACCTTCAAATATCACCGGACTGAGCCAGGATCGAACCTGCGAAGTTGGGGCCAGAAGGCCAGCGCCTCAGCCGCCTGAGCCACTCAGCCCGCCTCTCTAATTTATTTTAGTATGACCCGATAATTACACTCACACAACTCTATTCAACCGTGAATGGCCACACTCACTAATTGCTGCCTATTTACAAGTCTTTGTCTTCTTCACACAGCAGGTAGTCGGGCTCGCTGGTATTACTTGAGACAGCTATACTCCTATTGAAAGGCTTGGCTTACGTTCACTTTCGGTCGCAAATCCAGTCACCCCACACGGCAGCTGCGTGTAGAGGGATATATTTGAATAGAGGGCTGCCGAACCCCACAATACACGATAACTGTTCCTTGGTTCGACTCCAGAGGAAGTTCAGTAATTCACACAAACACAGTCATACATAACACTGACAACTACACAGCAACAGCTCAATAGGGATGACCAGTAGGACAATAATCATCACAATAATGACCATTAACGCTGTTCCAATTACGCTCAAGACAGCTGCACAACATGCTGACTCCACGATGGTCCTCAGTCCGCGGTAGTACACACTCGTACAGTTATCCAAGGCAGTACACACAGTATTCGGTTCAGTACACGACGATACTCTGACACACTCAGTACTCTAACATGACGCTCGACACTCTGAAACAAAAACAACTCGTCGTTCAGACTCCAGTGGAACACTGGTGACAGTCAACACTTCTGTCACCCAAGTCCAGCTACCGAACTCCAAAACTGACTGACGGTTCGCGGCTAGCCTCCTTTTTATAGCTCGGGTGCTGAGTACCGACATATTCGCGATGTGGCTAGGGACGGTACATTCTCGTTGCACCTCCCAGAAACCGCGCGGGGAAACTAAAAGAAGAGATCAATACACGGAAAGCCCGCCCATGCCTTCAGGTTGGGAGCTGTCAGTTGACTCACTTGTTCCTTCCAGGTATCACCGCTAGCACGTAACGTTATTATTATTATTATTATTATTATTATTATTATTATTATTATTATTATTATTATTATTATTATTATTATTATTCGCCAAACAGCCAACTAGGGAGAATGATAAGTTTCATTATACACTGACTGACAGAGCAAATGCAACACCAAGAAGGAGTGGTCAGAACTTTATGCCAATTGCAAGGTAGACTGACGTCACTGAGGTATGCTCATGATGTGAAATGCGCCGCTGTGCTGCGCACGTAGCGAACGATAAATGGGACACGGCGTTGGCGAATGGCCCACTTCGTACCGTGATTTCTCAGCCGACAGTCATTGTAGAACGTGTTGTCGTGTGCCACAGGACACGTGTATAGCTAAGAATGCCAGGCCGCCGTCAACGGAGGCATTTCCAGCAGACAGACGACTTTACGAGGGGTATGGTGATCGGGCTGAGAAGGGCAGGTTGGTCGCTTCGTCAAATCGCAGCCGATACCCATAGGGATGTGTCCACGGTGCAGCGCCTGTGGCGAAGATGGTTGGCGCAGGGACATGTGGCACGTGCGAGGGGTCCAGGCGCAGCCCGAGTGACGTCAGCACGCGAGGATCGGCGCATCCGCCGCCAAGCGGTGGCAGCCCCGCACGCCACGTCAACCGCCATTCTTCAGCATGTGCAAGACACCCTGGCTGTTCCAATATCGACCAGAACAATTTCCCGTCGATTGGTTGAAGGAGGCCTGCACTCCCGGCGTCCGCTCAGAAGACTACCATTGACTCCACAGCATAGACGTGCACGCCTGGCATGGTGCCGGGCTAGAGCGACTTGGATGAGGGAATGGCGGAACGTCGTGTTCTCCGATGAGTCACGCTTCTGTTCTGTCAGTGATAGTCACCGCAGACGAGTGTGGCGTCGGCGTGGAGAAAGGTCAAATCCGGCAGTAACTGTGGAGCGCCCTACCGCTAGACAACGCGGCATCATGGTTTGGGGCGCTATTGCGTATGATTTCACGTCACCTCTAGTGCGTATTCAAGGCACGTTAAATGCCCACCGCTACGTGCAGCATGTGCTGCGGCCGGTGGCACTCCCGTACCTTCAGGGGCTGCCCAATGCTCTGTTTCAGCAGAATAATGCCCGCCCACACACTGCTCGCATCTCCCAACAGGCTCTACGAGGTGTACAGATGCTTCCGTGGCCAGCGTACTCTCCGGATCTCTCACCAATCGAACACGTGTGGGATCTCATTGGACGCCGTTTGCAAACTCTGCCCCAGCTTCGTACGGACGACCAACTGTGGCAAATGGTTCACAGAGAATGGAGAACCATCCCTCAGGACACCATCCGCACTCTTATTGACTCTGTACCTCGACGTGTTTCTGCATGCATCGCCGCTCGCGGTGGTCCTACATCCTACTGAGTCGATGCCGTGCGCATTGTGTAACCTGCATATCGGTTTGAAATAAACATCAATTATTCGTCCGTGCCGTCTCTGTTTTTTCCCCAACTTTCATCCCTTTCGAACCACTCCTCCTTGGTGTTGCATTTGCTCTGTCAGTCAGTGTACATTCTGATATTTACTCAGTTTTTGACTGATCCAGTAGATTTCCATTAGCTCGCTGTGTCGAGCACTTTGCACCAGTTGTCCACTTCGCATCCCGGAAAGTCCCGAAAGTCACAATGCTTGTTGTGAAAAGGTCTCGTGTGTGCCCATCATCTGGTCGTAGGCCCATTTCTTCGAAGGCTTTCTTGATGTTAACGCACCAGAGAATTTTAGTTTTTGGTTTTGAGTCAAAATTGTTAATCAATGTGTTTTGTCCATCAAGAGTTGTCCATCCGTCGTAAGTGACCGTAGAAGCAAGCCCTGCTTTGCGCATTGTGTCCGTGATCTTCTCTATCTTAGAGTAGATTTCTTGTCTGTATTTTCTTATATACAACCCGTTTTTGTAGTTTGGGCCAAGAATGTTGTGGATAATCGTTCCCTTTTTGCTCTAACCTAGTGAGCGTACATTTCTAAGAGAGGATGTGGCATTCTGACGCAAAGAGAGATACCGGCTTGACGATACTGTTGCAATGATGAATGTTGGTATTTAAAGGAAAAGCTCATTTTGTTATATACTTTCCGTGTGGTTTGGAAAGCTACCTCCATTTTTTGTACTTTGGCCGCCAAGGCCACTGTATCTAGTCCATTTGATTGGATGCACTCAACAAGGTATTTAAACTTAGGCACACGGTTTATTATTCTATATTTGGTGTTCAGTTGGGGCGTATTTTCTTTAATGTTTGACATTACTTCTGTCTTTTCAAAGGATACCCGCAAGTTTGTTTGTTCTGTTACCTCTTTTAGCACATTAATTTCTTCTGTTGTAGTTTCAAAACTTTCCGTCATTATTGAGATATCATTCGCAAAAGGTAAGCAGTAGTTTTCTACTTCGTTCTTCTTCTTCTAATTATTATTATTAACATTATTAAAATGAGAAAGCCCCAATGGGCACTGATATTAATTTTGAAGTCTAAATTCTTGTTAACAAACACGAATCATGTCAAACTATGCATTTAGCATGTATCACCTTTTAAATCGTTTTCTTGTTTCTCATTTCCTAATTTTTGTTTCTCAGTTTCCTTGAGTTCATCCCGTGATTACCTTCTCTTTCTCGGCGTTAAAGCCACTTATTTATGGCTCCTGTCTAAGTCATCAGCTCCGAGGCTAGTCGGATCTTCAATTAGCACCTCCACATTTTATGCGCTGTTTTACGGGAAATGCGAAATCCGATGACAGTAAGAAAATGAGGCGTACTACGCAAGATGAGGAGTAGAGGTAGTCTGTCATTGCTTTCCTCATTGGGACAGAAAGTACTTTTGTAATACGACTAACCCTATGATCAGCACCTCGCCCAGCATCCAGGTGCACTAGTCGTGTTTTAAATGTCATTACTCAGCACTGTCCTTACCTCAGCATCTTCCATTCTGTCACAGCCATAAATTTGCCTGAGACCACCGTAGAAATCACATTTTACTCTGGTCTGTGCCAAAGAGACAGATGCAGAATGGCTGCACCCATCAAGAAATAGAAACAGACGTTTAATTACGTAATGTTGTGAGCTTTACGTCCCTCTAACAACTTTTACGGTCTAGATCGATGCTTTCACGGCCCGTAATTGTAGACATGATAATAAGCTCCTGGTTTTTTTCCGTTTTAGAAATCACGGTGAATTTCTTTGCGTTTCGCTGAGAAACGTATTCAGAAGAAAATCTCGACTGTTCTCGAGGAAGATTTCTCCAATAATGATGGTTTGAATTTAGGAAAGCTTTACCTTTGGTACCCTCATTCGTCACTAGATGGCTCACTGTACGCCGGCCTTTCAAGTGGGAGGTGACGACACCATCTAGGCACCAATTAAGATGCTATTAATAATCTTGACCATAATGGCCGGTATTAGGTCCGTATTGACTTAATCACAATAAATAGAGAGGTGGATGATGGTTCGCCTAGTCAATACTATGTATTAATTTTTTTAATATATACCTTTCACCTTAACATTATGTCTAGTACATGTTTCGAGAATATGCACATTCCCTTCTTCAGCTAGTTAAATTAAAATGGCTATATAGAATAAGACCTAGTGCAAATCGGGACCCCCATTAAGAAATCTAAAACTATGACCAGTAAAATGTAACATGTTAAAAATTGAAGCATGGGGGCATGGAATTAAATTCCATCTTGTCATATACGATAAAACACAGTAGGATGATGTCTGTATGAATTAAAATGTTGAGCACTGAGTCCTGTTGTGATGTGAGATCACTGTGTCCTTGGTGTTCCAATACTTTCTTGTAAAATTCAGGTGGGGAGGTATTAAAAATCATATAAAATGATATAAAAACGTGTTGTCAAGCCGATACCCTCTGTTAATAGGTGTGTTATGCAGCCAGGTTGATATGAACTTAACATGGCCTGTAAGAAGGAAAAGTAAAATAGAAACTGTAACTGGAAGACTGTAACAAACAAACTGAGAATACAACTCGTAAAAATATTAAAACTTACCGATGTTATATTATAACTAGTGCGTAAGGCTGTCATGCAACTGTCAAGGGGATATAAAACCAACTGAAGTTGTTCGACGACTGATTGAGGAGTTGCAGTGGGAGGCGCGGTGGATGGAGATAGGGGTGGAGGGTACCGTCACTGATGCTATCGTCGCACTTGCCCCCTTACGCGCTTTTTTTTTTTTTTTGCTTTACGTCGCACCGACACAGATAGGTCTTATGGCGACGATGGGACAGGAAAGGGCTAGGAGTGGGAAGGAGGCGCCGTCGCCTTAATTAAGGTACATTTGCCTCGTGTGAAAATGGGAAACCACGGAAAACCATTTTCAGGGCTGCCGACATTGGGGCTCGAACCTACTATCTCCCGAATACTGGATACTGACCGCACTTAAGCGACTGCAGCTATCGAGCTCGGTACGCGCTTTTCCTCGTTCTCTTTTGCCCTCTTTCTAGAATATTGGGTCACCAATTTAAACAACAGATTGTCCTCTGCCATGTGCTCATTAAGGCTATTTTCACTATCAAATTGTTGTAACTTGTAAATTTCTAACTTCTCAAGGGCATTCATTTGTTTACCTTTGTTTAACGGGTGTAATAAAACCATGTCCCGTTCAATATTGGTGAAATGATGATTGTTTTCGTGCATATGTTCGCACATGGCAGAGTATCCAGAATATCTTCGTTTCTTGTTTCTTGTCACAGCGTATCTGCGTTACGAAGTAACAGCAAGGTCATCAGACGAATCAGGGATGAAATGTGATAGACAAAATAAATAGGAAAAATACGCCATTAGAGATTTACTGAGCTTGTATCCTCATTGTTGTTATTTCCTTTCGGAGTTTTCCAAATTCGCACTCTCCTCGTCACCAGATGGTTCATTCCAGGCTAGGTGTTAAGTGTCGTACTTTCATAACTCGACCGTCTCACACTCATTATCTGTTTGTCTGCACACTGTATTTCCATTCTTCAGCTCCATTCCGTTCTTCTATGCTGTGAGTCTTAAGTTTCACTTTATTTTAATTATTTTTCTACGAAGGCTGATCAGCAAAGACTGATTTATTCGCAGATGTTCATTACTCCATTTCAGTGTTTACATGATCTTTTTTCAAAGTAGTCTCCTCCCACTTCAATGCTCTTTTTATAGCGTCTCTGCCAGTCCTTGAACACATGCTGCAGATCATTCTTTGTCAGGTCCACTTTTCTTGAGCACTGCTTCAGAGTTCTCATATCGAATACCCCTTAGCTTTGCCTTTAGTGATGGGAATTTAAAAAAACCACAGGGTGCAAGATCACGTCTATAAGGTGGATGTGCTACACAGGTAATGTTGAATTGAACCACAAACTGCATGATTTGATTTGCGACATGAGGCCGTGCATTATCATGATGAAGTCGCCACCCAATCCGGGAAAGCTCTGGTCGTTTCTTTGCAATGTGCTTCCTCAGTGTAGCCAATACTGACGTGTTGTAACAGTAGTGTGAGGGGGAACTGCATGCTGGTAAATCATTCCATTACAGCCAAAAGATGTGATCACCAACACGTTCCCTGCAGATGGAACAACTTTTGCTTTTTTTTGGCCATTCCACCGAGCTGACTTGTTTTCCTTCAGGATCATAATGATGCTTCAGCTTTTCGTGAGTTTCAGTGGCTGTATGATTTAAACGAAAACAGAATTTTATTGCGCTGTACTGCTCCTCTCGCGTCACCTCCATTGTCTGGTATGCGAAATGCATGTAGGGTCTACAAAATAGAGCATTACTACCAACCTACCAATACGAGAGTGCTGCTGGCTACGGACATTATACATATTCAAATATTTATGTTTCATATAGGAAACTATCGCGGAAGCTACAGGAAGAAATCAGTCTCAGTCTTTGTTGATTAGCCCTCGTACTTATTTTGTCTACCAAATTCGTCCCTGATTCGCCTGGCGTTTAATTACCACTTCCAGGATTGTATTTAAAGGGACTTAGATTCGGACTGAAAAATAAATAAACTGTGTGTGAACTGTTTATCAAATTACGGCTAATCAAATGTCTTGTCAGACTTGGTCTTCGTATAGGAATTCGAATCGCAGTCGATTTGGTAAGAAGCCCCTAACGATTCACTCGGTTTTCTCGCTTTTAACGGTGTAACAAGAAACATCTTTATTGGAGCCTAGATCGTGTCGTCAGCTTCCACTTGGAATATGTCCGACTCGTTGGCTGAACGGTCAGCGTACTGGCCTTCGGTTCAGAGGGTCCCGGGTTCTATTCCCGGCCAGGTCGGGGATTTTAACCTTAATTGGTTGATTCCAATGGCCCAGGGGCTGGGTGTATGTGTTGTCTTCATCATCATTTCATCCTCATCACGACGCGCAGGTCGCCTAAAGGCGTCGAATAGAAAGACCTGCACCTGGCGAGCCGAACCCGTCCTGGGATATCCCAGCACTAAAAGCCATACGACATTTCATTTCACTTGGAATATTAGCGTACAGTGAGCCATCTAGTGACGAATGAGAGTACTACTTAGTATAGAGCAACTCTGAAGAAATTCTCCCTGTTTTCTTGACAAGGCGAAAGCTTATTATCATGTCTACTTTTACGGTTTTCGGAGACGCCTAGGTGCCGGAATTTAGTCCCGCAGGAGTAAATCTACCGACACAAGGCTCACGTATTTGAACACCTTCAAGTACCACCGGGCTGAGCCAGGATCGAACCTGCCAAGTTGAATTCAGGAGGCCAGCGCCTCAAGCGTCAGCCTGGCGTTTAATTACCACTTCCAGGATTGTATTTAAAGGGACTTAGATTCGGACTGAAAAATAAATAAACTGTGTGTGAACTGTTTATCAAATTACGGCTAATCAAATGTCTTGCCAGACTTGGTCTTCGTATAGGAATTCGAATCGCAGTCGATTTGGTAAGAAGCCCCTAACGATTCACTCGGTTTTCTCGCTTTTAACGACGTCCTTTACATGTAGGGACCAGGCTGAGTGGCTCAGTTGATAGAGCTTTCTGGGCCCAAGGGGAGGAAGGGAGCATTCGATCCCACCGTATTCCGATAGTATTTGAAGTTGCTCAAATACGCGAGCGTCGTACTGTAGCTGCAAATAACTCCAAACTAAACCAAACCAAACCCCACGTCACTACAGCCCTTGAAGGGCCTTGGCCTACCTAGCCACCACTGCTCAGCCCGAAGGCCTGCAGATTACGAGGTGTCGTGCGGTCAGCACGACGAATCCTCTCGGCCGTTATTCTTGGCTTTCTAGACCGGGGCAGCCATCTCACCGTCAGATTGCTCCTCAATTCTAATCACGTAGGCTGAGTGGACCTCGAACCAGCCCTCAGGTCCAGGTAAAAATCCCTAACCTGGTCGGGAATTGAACCCGGAGCCTCCGGGTAAGAGATAGGCACGCTACCCCTACAACACGGGGCCGGCCTGCAGAGAACTCACTCGGGACAAAACTTTCGCATTACATCGTCTCTGCAAATAGTGAGAAGAAGTAGTCGGTGGGACCAATCACATTATGACCAGAAGGGCAAGTCAAATCTTGGATTATATTTCAGCAATACAATGCCAGTCCGCATGTAGACGACCACACGTGCCTGACTTGCTAGATCGCCAGATTTGTCAATGACTGACAACGTCTGAGACCTGGTAAAAGGCGGGTACAGCATTCAAACTGAGTGTGAGCAGAGGAATGAAGTGTGGATGGTTATTCCTCAGGACACGATTAAAAAGTTATTTTTATTCCAAACAGGTTCGGAAACAAGTTGGGCAGGTTGTTCAAACCAGGGGTGAACACCCTGCTTATTGACTCATTCTGCGCATCTTGTAGATATCCTGACAAAAAGTGAATTGACTCTTGTATGAAAGTGTCGGGCTGGGAGTGCCCCATTAATTCTCTTTTTTTTCTTTCCTTTTTCTCATTTCTGTTTCTACAATTACAGATCGCTACACTACGACTTCCACTTATTAGTAAGAACTACCTACTTAACATCTCACTGTACCTTTTCTTGGGGTTAGAAGATAAAATACCGAGCTCGATAGGTGCAGTCGCTTAAGTGCGGCCAGTCTCCAGTAATCGGGAGATAGTGGGTTCGAGTCCCACTGTCGGCAGCCCTGAAGATGGTTTTCCGTGGTTTCACATTTTCACTCCAGGCAAAAGCCGGGGCTGTACCTTAATTAAGGCCACGGCCGCTTCCTTCTGTCGGTGCGACGTAAAGAAAAAAAAAGATAAAATTGCCAGCCTGAGTGGCTCAGACAGTTGAGGCACTGGCCTTCTGACTCCACCTTGGCAGGTTCGATGCTGCCTCAGTCCGGTGGAATTTGAAGGTGCTCGAATACGTCAGCCTCGTGTCAGTAGATTTATTGGTACTAAAATATCTCCTACGGGGCTATATTCGGGCACCTCGGCGTCTCTAAAACACGTAAAAGTAGTTAGTAGCACAAAAACCATTATCATTATGATGATTATTATTATTAATATTTTTATTGCTATATTATTATTATTATTATTATTATTATTATTATTATTATTATTATTATTATTATTATTATTATTATTATTATTATTATGCCTTTGCTGGTGAGATGATGTAGTGTTTAGCGTGCACTATGTCTTCTGGTATGAGCTACAATAAATTTGTTACTTTCATTGACCTGTCTCAGTCTCATCCTTGGCTTTGACAATATGAAGGTGACCGAGGTATGAGCGATGCTAGTAATACAATACCTTCTGCAGGCAGTCCCTGTTTTGAAAGGTGTGAAAATATCACTCATAAGGTCGGTTGATGCATGCATTTCGGTGGGCTTGGCAGACTGATTTGTAACAGCAACTTCTGGCTCGGTGAGGAAAGCAACGGGAAACTACCTCACTCTTCATTTCCCTAGTATGCCTCTTCAGTGACACCTAGGCTAACTATGACAGCTGTTGGTGGAACTGTGGAGGATAAAACCAGCCTTTGGCCTGAATACCCAACATACATTATTATTATTATTATTATTATTATTATTATTATTATTATTATTATTATTATTATTATTATTATTATTATTATTATTATTATTATACGGAAGATCGGCGTCAAATTTTGTATTCCTCACCCCGTAATAAAACATTCCTTCTCTTACCCTTTAACAATATTATGTATTTATCCTGTTCACACTTTACCTATAAACATACGTCATTGTTTACTGTTAGGAAAGTGAACAGTTGAGTTGTAGGGCAATATGTAGTTAATGTTATCCGTAGTAAAATACGAGAACTTCAAAATTTATCTAGCGAAGATCTGTAACTTGAATTGTATTCTATATTGTATATATTCTATATTCTATTCTATTCTATATTGTATTCTATATACCGAACTCGGGTTAACGGAAACCCGGCTTCTCCGATACCTCCGACATGGCAAATCCAAGAAACAAACAAAAATTACTGAGTTTTTGAATGAGCAATTCATACCAAGTACATATTGATGTACTGTAATCCTAAAAATGTAATTTTAAATTTTAATAAAATCTTAATTGTTGCCTACAAATACAGTTTTGAATTCGTTCGGCGTTCAAAATCTTTCGGAATTGCATACTGTATTTAGACAAAAAATATGGTAATAGATGTTCATGGCTAACGGAAAAGTTCGTTATCCGAAACGACCCCCCCCCCTACCCCCTTAGTTCGGTTAATCGGGATTGTGCTGTATTTAGGCTAGACTACTTGGTGTAGACTATAACTAAAAAAATTACATCATCAATTACTGTATAATAAAAGTGCATAAACATGAAATTATATAAATTATATGAATTCATAATAAGCCTCCATGGCTCAGGTGGCAGCGCGCCGGCCTCTCAACGCTGGGTTCCGTGGTTCAAATCCTGGTCACTCCATGTGAGATTTGTGCTGAACACAGTAAAGGCGAGACAGGTTTGCCTACGGGTACTCCGGTTTTCCCTTTCTTCTTTCATTCCAGCAACACTCTTCAATATCATTTCATTTCTTCTGTCATTCATTAATCATTGCCCCAGAGGAGTGTAACAGGCTTCGGCAGCCGGCACAGTTCCTATCCTCGCCGCGAGATGGAGGCTTCATTCATTCAATTCCTGACCCGGTTGAAACTAGAAATAAGTTGTGGATCTTCATCCATATGAATTCATAATGTAGTAAGAGATAAACACTTTTGTACAGAAATATAAAATGTGATTCCGGATCAGGAATGGAAGGAATGAAGCCCCATCTAGCGGCGAGGAAAGGAATTGTGCCGACTGCCGAAGCCTGTCGCACTCATCTATCTATCTATCTATCTATCTATCTATCTATCTATCTATCTATCTATCTATCTATCTATCTATCACTACCGATCTGCATTTAGGGCAGTCGCCCAGGTGGCAGATTCTCTATCTGTTATTTTCCTAGCCTTTTCTTAAATGATTGAAAAGAAATTGGAAATTTATTGAATATCTCGCTTGGTAAGTTATTCCAGTCCCTAACTCCCCTTCCTATAAATGAATATTTGCCCCAATTTGTTCCCTTGAATTCCAACTTTATCTTCATATTGTGATCTTTCCTACTTTTAAAGACACCACTCAGACTTATTCGTCTACTGATGTCATTCCACGCCATCACTTCACTGACAGCTTGGAACATACCACATAGTCGAGCAGCTCGTCTCCTTTCTCCCATGTCTTCCCAGCGCAAACAATGCAACATTTTTGTAACGCTACTCTTTTGTTGGAAACACCCAGAACAAATTGAGTTGCTTTTCTTTAGATTTTTTCCAGTTCTTGCATCAAATAATCCTTGTGAGGGTCCCATACACTGGAACCATACCCTACTTGGGGTCTTACGGGAGACTTATATGCCTTCTCCTTTAAATCCTTACTACAACCCCTAAATACCCTCATAGCCATGTGAAGAGATCTGTACCCTTTATTTACAATCATATTTATGTGATTACCCCAATGAAGATCTTTCCTTATATTAACACCTAGGTCGTTACAATGATCCCCAAAAGGAACTTTCACCCCATCAACGCAGTAATTAAAACTGAGAGGACTTTTCCTATTTTTCAAACTCACATCCTGACTTTTAAGCCCATTTATCATCATACCATTGCCTACTGTCCATCTCACAATAATATCGACGTCATTTTGCAGTTCCTCACAATCTTGTAACTTATTTATTACTCTGCACAGAATAACATCATCTGAAATAAACCTTATCACTGATTCCACTTCTTTACACATATCATTGATATATTATAAGAAAACATAGAGGTCCCATAATACTGCCTTGAGGAATTCCCCTCTTAATTATTACAGGGACAGATAAAGCTTCGGCTACCCTAATTCTCAGAGTTCTGTTTCCCGGAAAGCCAGAGCCACTCATTCAGCCACTCTTTTGTCAAGTCCAATTGCACTCATTTCTGCCAGTAGTCTCCCATTATCAGCCATATGGTCTGCCTAATTGTCCTAATTTTAATACCTTCATTTCTTTCACATTTATTTTTAACCACCACAAAAGTAGCTTCGTGATCAGTAACACCATCTATTACTTCGGTTTCTCTGTAGAGCTCATCTGGTTTTACCAGCACTACATCCAAAATATTCTTCCCTCTAGTTGGTTCCATTACTTTCTGAATCATGTGCCATTCCCACATGAACTTATTTGCCATTTGTCCTCTGGATCAGCACAGAAATATACAGTTTTCTTTTTGCATTTAAACCATTTGGGCAACAGTCTTCAAATATATCGGCTTCATCAGAATAAAGCAGTTACGTAAATGTAATACTGAAGACAACTGAAGAAGCATGGTATTACATCTAAGAACTTATAAATATGTTCGAGTTCGCTATTCTGATGAATTTATGTAAAAACAAGTGCAAGTAGATACGATGATACGCAAGTGATAATACGAAAACGATAATGCTGTGGCCATAAACAGCTGTCCATTGGTTGAAGTTACTACATTCTCATACCGGATTGCTCATTGGAGATATGAGCTATGAGGCATTTAAACTCATTCTAGAAACATCCAAGTGTACTCTTTATTTCCAAACCTCGATGATTATTTAGCTGATGGATCCCGTGACCATTCGGAATTAGGAAGCTGTCGTCTTGCATGCGGGAGATAGTGTGTTCCAACGCCACTGTCGGCAGACCTGAAGATGGTTTTCTCCGTGGTTTCCCATTTACACACCAGGCAAATCCTTGGGATGTACCTTAGTTAAGAATACGGTCGTTTCCTTCCCACTCCTAGCCGTTTCCTCTCCCATCGTCGCCATAAGACATATCTGCGTCGGTGCGACGTAAAGCAAAATGTGTATTTTGTTCGCCTCTCTGGTGTCGTGGTGAGTGTGAGGAGACCGAGTTCGATTCCGGGCTCTGCCACGAAATTTGAAAAATGGTACGATGACTGGAATGGAGTCACCCAACCTTGGGAGGGCAAGTGAGCAGAGGGACCGGGGGGGTGTTCTTCTTCTTTTTTGCTATTTGCTTTACGTCGCACTGACACAGATATGTCTTATGCCGACGATCGGATAGTAAAGGCCTAGGAATTTGAAGGAAGCGTCCGTGGCCTTAATTAAGGTACAGCCCTGGCATTTGCCTGGTGTGAAAATGGGAAACCACGGAAAACTATCTTCAGGGCTGCCAACAGTGGGGCTCGAACCCACTATATCCCGATTACTGGATACGGCAGGGTATTCGATTCCCACCTCAGCCATCCTCGAAGTGGTATTCCGTGGTTTCCCACGGATGTTGCCCAACTTAAGGCCACGGCCGCTTCCTTCCCTCTTCCGTGTCTATCCATTCCCATATTCCCATCCACTACAAGGCCCCTGTTCAGCATATCAGGTGAGGCCACCTGGGCGAGGAACTGGTCCTCTGCCCAGTTGTATCCCCTCCCAAATGTGACACCCTCCAGGACACTACCCTTGAGGCAATAGAGGTGAGGTCCCTCGCTGATTCTGGAGGGAAAAACAATCATGGAGCTTAAACGAATTAATTAACTAAATACAATCTTAAATATGGATCTAAGATGGGAGAGAAAATAGTTTACGCTCCAGTGTTACAGTTCATGTCACAAGGTCAATGATGATGTAGACGATAGGATACTAATTACTCGTACACGTTTCCTGAAATTTCTCTTTCCACTGTTATATGCATATGAGCTAAGTGAAACCTTTCTGTATTCTATAGAACGTTCAATATTAAATCAACGAGGATATGACCTACAAACTGAGACAGCCAGTGCCCTATATTCAAATATAAGATCTAACGGGACCAAGATGTAGTAAATCAAAGTCGGTAATTAGCGAGATGATCGGCGCTCCATAAAGAGCGGACAGACATCCAAAGGCTCCCATCTTGGGTGGCATTGAGCCTTATACGGGAGGAATTAGTGCTGATTACTTGCCAAGAAACTACACGGCTTTGCTAGCCGATAACACATTCGAGGATTCATATGGAGTTTCAGATGGCTTGTTTATCACACTCTGTTGTATCCAGCAATGAAGGCCGTCAGGATAGGAAGAGAGGATAATAATAATATAATGGCGTATGGCCTCCGGAGAGGCCTGGTGCAGGTCTTTTTCTAGTAGACGGCCTATTAGGCAACCTGCCTGTCTGTGAAGATGAGGGCCCTACCTAGGATGATTTCTAATGTTGAATACGCCACACACACCCAGCCCCGGAGCCATTGGAATTAACCAATTAAGGTAAAAATCCCCGATGCTGTCGGGAATCGAACCCGGGACCCTCTGAACCGAAGGCCAGTACGCTGACCATTCAACCAACGTGTCGGACAGGGAAGAGAGGATAATGTGACTCTGAAGGAAATACACGTGGTAATTGAAGATTTTCCCTCAAGAAATCAAGCAGGCTGACATTTATGAGTAGTATGCTTGGCACCCTGGACGCAGCCCAGTTCAATCTTTTATATTTATTTTATTAATGTCACGTTATTCAGTCTGTTGAAACTAATTTTAAGAAATAAATATATATATCACCGGCAAGAAAACATATGGTAACAGTATTATCCCTGAAAAAGAACAACTCAAAGTACAAACATAAATCAATATTTGAGTGTGATTTGATAGAATCTGATGATGTGTTTTTACGAACGAAACATTTCATACTATTTTAATTAAGTTGTTAAGGCCCGAGGCAACGTGGATGGGAGGTGCACGAAGTAGTTCACTGCGTCTCTACCGACGACTCAACGAGAAGAGCCACCAATAAGACAGAGAGTAAAACATTGATGTTATATCCTAGCATTCGCTTTGAAAGGGACCTGCAACAAGCTCAGGAAGTTAATCTGGAGAAACAAGCGATTTATACACCATGTCTGCCATATCTATCAGTCAAATATAACATTCCTCTTCGTCAGTGGGTTGTCAGAGGCCTCCTGTTTGGATCCAGAGGGGCCCTGCCGAAGAACAGAGCAACTATCATTCAAAATTTTAAAATTCTTTTTATGACATAGAGAAAATCTTATTACAGATTATAAGAGATTCTCTGCAAATTATACACTTTCATTTACACTTGAAATCTTAATCTCCTTACGATGAATTTTCCAGAAAAGATATGATTTCATTATAATAATTTCATATTGCAAGTTATATATTCCGGACCTTCATGGTCGCACTCATTGGAGGACGGATGGTTTATTTTTTAATTAATCTTACTACTACTACTGCACTGTTACCATATGTTTTCTTGCAGATATTTTATAAATTTTTACTCAAAGTTAAATTCGGCAGACTGAATAAACTAAGAGTTGTAAAGTAACCGAGTCGAAAATTGAAAATAAATGTCTACATATATTACAAACCATTCCAATCAATCACAATTGATCTGCATTTAGGGCTGTCGCCCCGGTCGCAGATTCCTTATCAGATGATTACCTACTTTTTCCTTAATTGATTTCAAGGAAGATGGAAATTTATCAAACATTGAAACCAAGCCAAACCAAACCCCATGGTGCAACAGCTCCCAAGGGCCTTGGCCTACCAAGCGACTGCTGCTCAGCCCGAAGGCCTGCAGACTACGAAGTGTCATGTGGTCAGCACGATAAATACTCACGGCCGTTATTCTTGGCTCCCTAGATCGGGGCTGCCATCTCTCCGTCAGATAGCTCCTCAATTGTAATCACGCAGGCTGAGTGGACCTCGAACCAGCCCTCAGGTCCAGGTAAAATTCCCTGACCTGGTCGGGAATCGAACCCGGGGCCTCCGGGTAAGAGGCGGGGCCGGCTTATCGAACATCCCCTTTCATTAATTATTCCAGTCCCTTATTCCTCTTCCCATAAATGACTGCCCCAGTTTGTTCTATTAAATTCCAAATCTATCTTCATTTTATGATTTCATCTACTTTTAAAACCGCAATCAAGCTTATTCATCTACTAATGTCATTCCAATCCATCTCTCAACTGACAGCTCGGAGCATTCCGCTTAGTCGACCAACCCGTCTCCTTACTCCCACTTCTTCCCGCTCCAAAGTTTGCAACATTTTTCGTAACATTACTCTCCTGTCAAAAAATCGCCCAAATCAAATCGTGCTGCTTTCCTTTGGATCTCTTCCAGTTTTCGAACCAACTAGTCTGGAACCGTACTGTAACGAGGGTCTTACCCGTGACTTATACATCCTCTCCTTTACATTCTTACTACCGAGGGATTGCGCGGTTTGCGTCACGTAGTTGTCAGCTTTCATATGGGAGATAGTGCTTTCGAACCCCACTGTTGGCAGTCCTGAAGATGTTTAGCAGGTTGCTAAGCGACTAACACTTTCAATAATATTCTGATATGTGATTTTCATTCTTAGTAATGTCAATGAATGCAGCCATGTTTGATTACAACCTGTCAAGCCAAAGAGCATAAACTTTCTCTAATCACGAATACTATTCCCTCCTAGGTGTTCTTTGATTCTCTAACCATTGCCAGCTTCCCAATGTATTCAACAGATGGCAGAGTGTTCCTAATAATTTACATGCTGCTAAGAGAAAAACGTCTACGTACAAACAGACCCAATCATGACATACGGCTTAGACATTATCTGGGAACACCTGTCGAAGAATAATCTAGCTACACTAAAAAAAAAGGAGACTGACAAAATTCTCTCCTTTGTGACTAAATTATGAGCTCACAAAACAAACGTTCTATATAGAAGAACCGCGATTACAATACCATTACGTTCTACAACACAATACCAAGATTTACATAAAGAACTGCAGGATAAAAATGCGATTATATGGATAGATTTTTACCAAACAGACGGCATGATGGACGAACTGCGGCAGACCATAACGCGCCTCTTATTAAATGTTCACAAAACCATCAAAAAGGACAAACAAAACAATATGAATGCTGTGGAGTATCACGGGCCCTCTAGTCATTATTTTATTTTCATTTTGATGTATTGATTGATTTGGCGAAAATGAGTTCGTAAAATATAAAGAATATAATCAGACATTCTGTAATATTCAAATAAATCATCACATTATAATTTAGCTCCTTGAGCTGGGTAGCGAACTCCCCCTCATGTTCTGTGTACTCTCATTCCTCATGTACCCACTTCCACTTTTCATTTCAAGCTGTTTTTCTACCCCTTCACGCAATCAGTATCAATTAAATGTCCGTAAATTTTGCCATCTCGAATGTCTATAGCCGTAGCTGAGACATCATTGATATCACTGAAACTGACTCGTCATGGATCTTTGTAAACAGACCTTTAGTGATACAAAACAGCATCATGGATCATATTCGATGTAAACATGTCACCAATATTGTATGATCATCATAGTCCCAATATGTTCAGAACACTTCGGCGTCCAATATCAGTGGAATACAACGCAGATGGCACAAAAGAGTGATGTCGAAGGGATTTTAAGATGAAAAATTAGTCCTCTCTTTAGATTTAATATATAAATTCAGAGTTAAACACTAGTTTGAAAATCTATTTTGCTTACGAAATAGTCTTCTACTCGACCTGGTTTAAGCGTTCTTCGCGCGAGAATTCGCAACTGATTACATGTTCCCTTCATGAATTTATGCGAAGTTACTGTCCTGTATTCAAACATTTAATATGGCATGTTAAAACTGATAATTTTCTACGAAAGCACGTGAAAGTAGCGTGAAATACGATAGATATTAACAAAGTGGAGACGGAATGAGGACGATTAGAGAGTTTATTGTGCGGTACAATTCCTGGTCCGAAGTTGTGCGATATTGTCGGTTGCATATTGTAGTTTCTCTGACCACTGGAGTGGCGCTATGGCTGAAGACTCATTAAATCCACCGTTCATGATAACCTCCCTTATTATTTGTTCTATCAAAAAAAAGTAAAATGGCTCTTTATTTCTTCCCATTAACCCACCTTAAAGTGACATGCACCAAGTATTCCACGGGATATGGACTAAAAATTCGTTATTTACAATCGTTCAATAAATACGTTCCGACATAAAATAACGGAAATATATATAAACGTTTGTTGAACTAATTTAAAATAAATATATAGTATGGTTCGTCGTGTATATTTCGTGGGAGTGTAGAATCACTGTTTCGATCCTCCTATAAGCCCCTGGTCTATTCAGGGATTTAGAAATAAATTTGGCTCTAAAATCTACCCAAGGATAGGTAGATTCTAAATATGAGGTTTGGTAGAAGCATATACATTTCCAAGGTGTTAATTAAATGCCCAATGTTAATTTAACCAGAAATATTTTTGATTTGATTTTGATTTTGATTTTGATTTCGATTTCGATTTCGATTTCGATTTCGATTTTGATTTTGAATTTGAATTTGAATTTGAATTTGAATTTGATTTGATTTGATTTGATTTGATTTGATTTGATTTGATTTGATTTGATTTGATTTGATTTGATTTGATTTGATTTGATTTGATTTGATTTGATTTGATTTGATTTGATTTGATTTGATTTTTTTGATTTTTTTGATTTGATTTGATTTGATTTGATTTGATTTGATTTGATTTGATTTGATTTGATTTGATTTGTACTAAACAAAAGCTTACAACGTGTACTTTTTGTGATAAAATCGGGATTTTGGATAAACTGGGTGATTACTGTGAATTAACATTGGAGGTTAAGGGTGAATGTACTTTTCAAGTTCCCCTAGGAACACAGAAAAACCAGTAAAAGTGTATTTTTTAAATATTTGTAATACGAAAATGAAGCATGAAAATGTAAAATACTATCAGGGAGAGTTGTGAAAGGTGTTGCTGCAAATAAAACTTATGGATAGCAAAATTTATTTTCTCTCTAAGAATACCATAAGCGTTCAAATTAGGATGTTTTTATACATGTTAAAAATGGGCTAGTAACATCAGTCCATACAAGGACATAAGCTCTTGATATAATCTTTTCCTCAGTCAGATTATAAAGAAAGTACCATGTATGTTTTATGTTATCCAGTCCAACTGTGAGAATACGATAAATATAATGGTCCCTCTTATAAGTAACGATGGCATTGCAGATAGATTAAGCTTTTCATATTACTTTTTTCTTCTCTGCCTTATTATTCCCATATCTTTTATCCAACTCGCACATTCTTGTTAATCGACAGTACTGATAATATAGGCTACGTGATGAACGGGTTTATAATTCTTAGGAAAGGTGTTATCATCAAAAATTGAGGCTAGATGTATACATATTTCCTAATTATGTTGACAGGGTTGATGCTGAGGTGTTAAAATGTGTAGAATCTGGGATCTATTGAAGTACCATGTTCAATTGCCAATCAATTACTTTCCAAAAATCAAAGAAGTAATCCCATTCGTACAATCAAATTTCGCACTTTGTGAATTGAGTCTTTAGCATACATTTATACGCCGGATAGATCACGACCATACCACCAAGGCTACCAACTTGCGGGTGTGCATTGCAGTGAAAAGTTTCGTAACGGCAAAGCAGATAAGCAGTAGCAGTCGAAGCAGATTCTGTGGAAGAAGGTGCTTTATGCTCTGGTTCTTTGTACTCCATATAACGACGCTGTTACGTCTGAAGCAGTTAAAACAGGGTGTTTTATGAAGCTGCTTCGAGCTAGCAGCTCTTTCAAAGTAGCAGCTCTGCCTTTTTCTTGTCCCATCTCTAGTACAAGGTCTAAGTAAACCAGGAAGACCTCAAAGAATCAACATTTTGACGTACACTAATGTCATACTTGATAGTCCGACAAATCGGTAAGCATTTCCCGTTTCGTAATGATGAAATGATACATCGATATATTTCTCTTCTCTTCTCTTCTTGTAAACTCCAAAGCCATTGATTATCAACTCACAGGTACAATAAAAATTGCTGCTGGTTTTGAATGTCATGTCGAAATGTACACAATCGTTTTCGCATGACGGCGAAACAGCAAACAGATACGAAAGCTAAAATCACTGATATGGTTTGAGTTAACCTGGAATGGAAACTTTCAAAGAAATATTGCAATAGAATGATATTTACTGCCAGTAGACACTCTATAATTGTATTTGAATAGATTTATTTGTTCTTCTGTCAAGTTTTTACATCCTTCTGAATTAATACTAAGCTTGTAAAATGTAAATATTTGAAAGACTTTTATGATTAGTCTTGCGGATATTATTACCAATATACAGCCCGGGTATTTAGCCAGTAACAAGTTACAATGTAAAATGACGAAAGCGAGTAGTAAGTATATTCTCGCTTGCACAACGGTTATGTTATGAGTTTTACTTAAACATTACGGGTTCGGGCCCATCAGAACCCCTAGAATTTATGTTACTCTTACTACAATAAGGAAGAGCGGGCTAGTCAACACTTCCTAATAACCAAATTAGTTTGCATTCTACCCTATTATTGCCCAAAACTGTGGGATCTATAAATGATCTTCTTCTCGTTAGCGCTTATCCCGCTTCATTACTGAGTCTACTACTTTGCACTTCGTTCTCTACACCGCTCGATCCTTCGCACTGTTTGGAATTATGCCAACTTCAGATCATCGAACCATCGTTTTGACATGAATATGTCTTATGGCTGGAGGTCATCCGAAAATTTGTGTAACATAACGCGACAAAATATGTGACGGAAGTGACTTCACATTAGTCATTACCAGAGGCCTTCATCGCCAAAGATGCTGCGGCTACAAGTTAAGTTCCTTTGACACAGAGTTGCAGTCCTTCTTGATATAACACTGAGTTTCATTTATTGAAAGACATATTCGTGATCATTAGCTTTTCGCAAACGGAAAAGTTTCTTTATTTGTCACCGTCGTGGCCTTTTCACGCCCTTCGCGGCCCTTATCTTTCTTTGGGTGGCACCTTAATTTTTCGATCATAATGCTATATTCGCAATTAAAGTGTCATTTCTGCGCAGTACATTGTCATACCATCACAGACGAGTCTCTCGCATACTTTTACAGGTATTGGAGTCACAACAAATGTCCGCCCATCCTGGTTTCCGAAGTGATCCAGTTCATTGAGTCGCACTGACCATCAAAGCATCTTCTTTCCATGATTTCTTGTTGTGTTTTTATGTTGTTCATGTTGCTTTATGGCAGGCATACGCTCCGTCCCGTACAATGCCGGACGGATGCCGATACCCGAGGATTTATCCGCGGATATCCGCAAATTTAGTATCTTGGCGGATGCAAACATTGCCGATAATTTTGCTGATAATTTATAAATAATGAAGTTTATTGATTTTAACACAGGTGTACTCTTATTTTTTGCTTGTGGTTTGGTGAGCCTTGACAGAATGGTGATATATAAAGAGCCTTGAGACCATAAAGCCTTAATTCTGACTGTAACCTAACTGGCTCCTTCCCGCGATTAATGGAGGCAAGGAACAAAGTTCAATTAGTCGGTTCTTGTCCAAAATCCGTCATAAACCCGTGATTGTGGGGGGTCTGTTGCCAGGTATCAGACCACTTGTGTTATGTTAACAGATCTATCCGTTTCAATACCTTGGGAGTAATACAGTACAGTTAAATATTTAGATTATCCGCGGATGCGAATATTATTTTATATATGCGTGCAGGACTCCAGTTATAGGCTATATTCCCTCATAGAAAGAATGGGTGCATTGTATTGTATATTCTCGCATATAATATTTTATCGAACTTAATTTGAATTGTTATCAAAATATAATTCACCTCCCATGTAGGAACATACCCGATGGATACCGCCAACAAACATATATATATAGTTTCAATTGTTTCTGAAAATAGTGAACCTGCGAGGTGGTGATGGTTATTGTTTTAAGAGGAAATACAACTGAGCAACCATCCTCTATACAAAACACTAGTCAGAGAGAAAAATGGAAGCGATCCGACACTTCGAAAAATTAAGGTATCAACCAATGTAAGATAAGGGCCGCGAAGGACGTGAAAATGAACGACTCCCTAGGCCTAAACTAATCTAATAGCGTCGGGGTCGGTAAAGAACAAGAGTTGACCAAGGGAGGTCGGACAGGATAGATGGAAGTGAATGGCTGGGAACAAGTAAGTGGAATCAATGCCCAGACTCAGATAGGGGCCCCGTGGTGGCCAATCACGCTCCCAAGTTGAGATCCGAGGCCCCTTTTATTAGCCTCTTACGACAGGCAGGGTATACCGTTGGTGTTATTCTACGGCCCCCACCCTCATGGGATCTCACATCATATTTTTTTCGCAATGGAATTCTGTTTTGAATAATGGCATTGTGATATGTTTTAAAACATTTTGTACTGAATTCGATATTGGAATGAAATGACGTCAGCTCATTTTTTACGTTTTATCGAGCAATTTCACAGTCGTTCTGTAAATTTTATGTTTTATGCACAGTAGCATCTTCCAGTCGGAAAGAACTTCCATATCCTGGCTGCTCTGACTCTGTTCCGTACCTCTGGAAGTGTGCTGCAATCCGAACCGATGACAGGTCCAAAAATACCTAGAATCATTGATTTTAAGGAGATCAACACCAGCGATGTTAAATGACCCATTACGCTGCTCTTCACACTCTAAGTATAGTTGTTGTAATTTCCTCGTTAACGACCGGCACTCTTTTGAAGCCTAGTTGGCGGGCTTTGTTTACATTCATTGTCCGCAGAGCGCCAGAATTACCCCACTTCGAGACACAGTATTGTCAACCCTCCGTTTTAACTACTTAGCCTCTGAGAGCGAGCAGCGAGACTGGACAGAACTGCGTGCAGCTGTGCAACACTGGAGACCTGACAAGCGAGCCGGCTCTAGGACCGGTACACTTTTGAATACTCCACGTGGACTGTCACTGACAAAGCATTGGTATTGGTCAAGAACCATTTGATATTGGTCACAACAGAGGCGACTGTAGACAGGCATAAATCTGGTTACTGTACTGCTTAACGTTTGAGTCGCAGGTCATTAACGAGAAAATTAAGAGAACTATACACTGTGATCCACAAATTGAGACTTAGTTCTCTTCCTCGCATGTTTACGCTGTTTCTGTGTAAACAAATACACCTGCTTCATGCTTAGCTCGAAGCAATCTAAAAACATAGGTATGCTGAGACCCTAACAAGGAAGTGGTGTTACTTTACAACCTACTAATTAGCTGACTAAACATTTGTACTCGCTATCTTTACGCTACACGACTTCATTTTCCGGTAAGACCTTCACATTAAGAGCTGGTGTGAAGACATGGCCGCTAATAGCTCCTTACTTCCTACCATAAATTAAAATTCCGTTAGTTCCTTAATTGCTCGTTTATTAAAGCAGTGTAGGTCACGCGATGATTCAGAAGTCAGTGGAATTAGTAATCATTATCAAATATCTTTGGATTAGGTCTCGAGGTTGTTGAAACCTCAAGGTAACATCAAGAGTGCAGTTGCGATTCGAAGGTAGTGGGTTCAGTTCCGACTAAGGTTCGTTGCATTCGACGGTGTTCAAATATGATAGGAATTACTAGCTCTTTCTGGTCACCAACCTTTAGGATGACTGAGTGAGTTGACTGTGCTGTCAGGGTCGCTCAACTGTGAGCTTGCATTCGGAAGATAGTGGGTTTGAACCCCACTATCGGCAGTCCTGAAGATGGGTTTCCATGGTTTCCCATTTTCACTCCAGGCAAATGCTGGGTCTGTACCTTAATTAATGCCATGGCCACTTCCTTGCCAATCCTAGCCCTTTCCTATCCCACCGTCGCCATAGGACTTATCTGTGTCGATGCAACGTTTTTTTTTGCTAGTTGTTTTACGTCGCACCGACACAGACAGGTCTTATGGCGACGATAGGACAGGAAGGAGCTAGGAGTGGGAAAGAAGCGGCCGTGGCCGTAATTAGGTACAGCCCCAGCATTCGCCTGGTGTGGAAATGGGGAACCCACGGAAAATCATCTTCAGGGCCGCCGACAGTGGGGCTCGAACTCACTATCTCCCGAATACTGGATACTGGCCGCAATTAAGCGACTGCAGCTATCGAGCTCGGTCGGTGCAACGTAAAGCAAAGTGTAAAAATATACATATTGCGTGTTTCTGTGGTGTCGACGTAAGAAATCACACAGATTTCACTCACGAAAAGAAACGTTGGCACAGTAATCACCTTGTGGAATGATGTAAGTTGTGATTATTCATTAACCTTCTTCTTATAATGACATACGTTTGTCTACTTGTTTGTCTTGTGGGTTTAAGTCATATGTGACATCGCAACATTGTTGTAACGTGTCACCTGGTTGGTCGTCTTGGGTATTAACTACATTGTTTGCACGAAAGGAATGTTTGCCTTGGAATGCCGTCATTTAAGTTTTCTTTGTTAAAATCTTGAGACTTTACTTCTTTGCAAACACGATTATCCTTAATTGCATGGAACTGTTAGGGTCACGCAGCTGTGAGCTTGCATTCGGGAGATAGTGGGTTCGAACTCTGCTGTCGGCAGCCGTGAAGATTGTTTATGGTTTCCCATTTTCACACCAGGCAAATGATGGGGCTGTACCTTCATTAAGGTCACGGTCCCCTCCTTCCCAATTATTGTCCTTTCCTATCCCATCGTCGCCATCGTTGGTTTGACAAAGAGCAGGTGTTAAATCAAATGCAGTTCGTCCACAAACTAATGGAATGCTTCATGCCACTTCATTTGAATCCAATATCCAGCTCCATGGCTAAATGATTAGCGTCCTGGCCTTTCGTCCAAGCGGTTCCGCGTTCGATTCTCGGCTGGGTCGGGGATTGTAACCTTCTTTAGTTAATTCTTATAGTTCGGCGGCTGGGTGTTTGTGCCGTTTTCAATATTAGAATTCATTTTCGGTAGCGTTCCTTCCTCACAGACGCGCAGGTCACCTATATGGCGTCAACTCGAAAGGCCCTCGCTAGGCTTCACCAGAGGCCACACGGCATTGTTGTTGTTATTATTATTTCTTTCTTTCTTTCTTTCTTTCTTTCTTTCTTTCTTAATCTGTTTACCCTCCAGGGTTGGTTTTTCCCTCGGACTCAGCGAGGGATCCCACCTCTACCGCCTCAAGGGCAGTGTCCTGGAGCTTGAGACATTGGGTCGGGGTATACAACTGTGGAGGATGACCAGAACCTCGCTCAGGTGGCCTCACCTGCTATGCTGAACAGGGGCCTTGTTGGGGGTTGGGAAGATTGGAAGGAATAGACAAGGAAGAGGGAAGGAAGCGGCCGTGGCCTTAAGTTAGGTACCATCCCGGAATATGCCTGGAGGAGAAGTGGGAAACCACGTAAAACCATTTCCAGGATGGCTGAGGAGGGAACTGAACCCACCTCTACTCAGTTGACCTCCCGAGACTGAGTGGACCCCGCTCCAGCCCTCGTACCACTTTTCAAATTTCGTGGCAGAGCCGGGAATCGAATTCGGGCCTCCGGGATTGGCAGCTAATCGCACTAACCACTAAACCACAGAGGCGGGCTATTTCTTTCTTTCTTTCTTTTTCTTTCTTTCTTTCTTTCTTTCTTTCTTAATCTGTTTACCGTCCAGGGTTGGTTTTTCCCTCGGACTCAGCGAGGGATCTCGTCTCTACCGCCTCAAGGGCAGTGTCCTGGATCGCGAGACTTCGGGTCGAGGGACACAACCGAGAAGGAGGACCAGTACCTCACCCAGGTGCCCTCACCTGCTTTGCTGAACAAGAGCATTGAGCGGGGATGGGACGGTCGGAAGGGTTAGACAAGGAAGAGGAGAGGAAACGGCCTTGGCCGTAAGTTAGGAACCATTCTAGCATTTGCCTGGAAGAGGAGTGTAAAACCACGGAAAACCACTTCGAGGATAGCTGAGGTGGGAATAGCCCCCTACCCCTCTCTACTCATTTGATCTCCCGAGGCTGAATGGACCCTTTGCAGCCCTCGTAGGCCTACCACTTTTCAAATTTCGTGGCAGAGTCGAGAATCGAACCTGGGCCTCCGGGGGGTGGAAGCTAGTTGCACTAACCACTATACCACAAAGGCGGACATTGTTATTATTACAGTATTGTATACACATATATCATCATTATACTGCAGATTGGTGTGCCTTTCAGCGTTCATACTACATGACTCTGTGAACTAACTAAGCACCTCCACAATTCTCTATGTGTAACTAGATCTGTGTCCTCCTTTAGTTCCATATCCCTTATCATTAAATCGTTCAAAACGGAGTTTAACTACCGCGACTCCAAACAGCTCAGCTCAATACGTTGCAGCACGGCCAGTTATGGTTGCTAGCTCTGTACTCGGTAAATAACTGGGTTCGAATGCCTCAACGGCCATCCATGAAATAGTTTTCCGTCGTTTCACTTTTCAACTCCTCCAGGCAAATGCTGGGATACCTTTCTCAAGATGGCGGTCGCCTCCTTCACACTCCTAGCCCGTACAATCACCCCCACACCCTCACACAGCGGTGCATTTACCTCTCATGGGGTGTACCGGGAAAAGCAGCTACAGAACTTTATCCCACAGGAGTTCTTTCACGTACCGATAAGGTTATCATTTTCTGAAACCTCAAATGAGGACACCCTCAACAGAATCGACCAAGACGCTCTTAGGGCTGCTGAATCCTGAATTCAACGTTATTAGCTCACAATTTTATGTTATCAAAGACATATAATTCTTAACATAAGAGATTAACACACATCGCACATACCCACACTTTAGAGCCCATGTCCCACGGGTTTCTTACTAGACTGAATCTATTTTCTTAACAGTTCCTTTTGTTGACACTAATATTTAAAATAGATCTTGCAATTCGCATGTTTAAAGTTATATTTTACCATTGCAATCCCCTTTAGAGAATCAACTGTCGGTCTATTTCTCTCATTTGCCCACTGTGCCTTTATTAAGGAAAACAACCTCTCAACACAGGCCTGCAGAGAACAACTGTGCAACTACACCAATTTTCAGCAACGTAAATCGATATTTTCAGTTTTACAAGCATAGCAGATGGATTGTAAGCGAATAACAAACGGCGTAATTCAATTATCGATTTAAAATATATATAACTTGTTGACAATACGGGATGAAACAAAAATCAAAAGGTCTTACTATCCAAAAATTAAAAAATGCGGACATGTCTGCATAAATGCGGATGTACGATAACCCTAAGTACCGATAAATCTACCCACAAAAGAGTGGCGTTACTGAGCGCTTTCAAACACCACCGGGCTGAGTGGTGGTGGTGGTGATTATTTTTTAAGAGGAAATACAACTAGGCAGCCATCTTCAATTTGTAACAATAATCAGAGAGAAAAAATGGAAGAGATCCGACACTTCGAAAAATGAAGGAATCGACCAAAGAAAGACAAGCGTCACGAAGGGCGTGAAAATAAAAGACCTCCTAGGCCTCGGAAACCTAATACCGTCGGGTTCGGAAAAGAACAAGAGTTGACCAAAGGAGGTCGGATAGGATAAATGAAAGTGAGGAGCCTGGCACGAGTAAATGGAAGCAATGCCAGGACTCAGCTCAGCGCTTCGTGGTCGCCAAGTTGAGAACCCCTGGGGCCCCTTTTAGTCGTCTCTTACGACAGACGGGGGGTACCGTAGGTGTTATTCTACCGCCCTCATTCACAGGGGGACCATCGGACTGAACCGCGATCGAACTAAACAATTTAAGTTTAAAAAGCCAGTGCTCTGCTGTAGAAGCCATGTAACCCTGGTTTCTTCTTCTTCTTCTTCCTTTAGGAAATTGGCAGCAAATTGGCACATTTATAGAATACAGCAGTGGAGACATTCCTTCACGTACTAGACTAGCAAAATAAATTACGGCTTACCTGTTGTACATCACTTCTTGGAAATTACATTATACCTGCCTCATGACCTTGGAGAGTGAAGAACTGTTGATATTCACGGCCACCAACATATGAAAGATAATTACAGCACAACAAGACAATGCTCCAGTCGTTAAGAAAGTATTATTGTTTTAACTGTTGAGGACTGTATTATTACGGTACTCATTACGTTCTATAAAATTACTCACTGTGACACTTCGTAAGAAACGAGTTCGAAAACAACCTAAGTTAAGTAGCACTCAAGAATTATCGTTCCAAATTCACACTTGGTGTCCGTGATTGTTAAATCGTGTTCTGCAGGGCTGAAAAGCTGGCCTTCTCAGCTCAAGCTGCAAGTTCGATACTAGGTAAGGCATGTGGTATTCGAAGGGGGTCACATACGTGAGCGTCGTTTCGGTAGATTTTATTTATTTATTTATTTATTTATTTATTTATTTATTTATTTATTTATGTATTTATGTATTTATTTATTTATTTATTTATTTATTTATTTATTTATCTTTAGTAGTAGCGAAGTTAGGATACATGGTCCTCTCTTACATAACCACAGCACTGTACAGAAAAATTGTGGAGAATATTTTAAAAGTAACTAATTTTTAATATAAATTCAAAATAAATGCAACATAATAATTACACCAATATGTACATATCATTTGTCGAACTACTAAATGAAATTTAATGCAATATTCAGTAAGTTGGTCGGTGGATGCAGAGTGGGTCTCGGCCCACAAGTGGCCGCGGCTGGTCCGTGGTCAGACAGCTCTGCACTCTGACCGTCCAACCGACCGGGGAGGGGTGGTCGTGGCTCTACCATGGATCTATGCCTCTGCATTCGGGAGACGGGACAGGGCTGGACCTCACGGCTGACTTCAACCGTCGGCTGTCCTGAGAATGGTTTTCCGTGGTTTGCCACTCCCCGGAACTAAGAAGAACGGCCTTAATTAAGGTACTGCCCCAGCGTTTGCCTGGCGTGAAAATGGGAAACCACGAAAAACCATCTTCAGGGCTGCCGACAGTGGGGCTCGAACCCACTATTTCCTGGATGGAAGCTTACAGCTGTGCGAACCTAACCGCACGACCAACTCACCCGGTTGTAAATAAATTAATACAATTATTATTTGTATCAACTTAGGAAGGCTCGGCTTGTGCCGGTAACATAATGGGCTGACTCGGCCTAAGCAAGGAGTCACCATCTTGATTATGAAACTACAGGTACATATATCTACAAATATTTACAACAGAAATAATTACAACTTATACATTTATACAATAAATACAAACAACTTCAGACTTCTTATGTCCCCGTTTCGGGAATCTGTTCTTCAGTATTACTGGAACTGCGGCCTGGAACTTCATGCTGTTTGGCATGAGTCAGAGGAAAAGGCGTTCCTAGGAACTTTCTCACAATGTGGCAAGTGCTCAGGAGGGTGGCTTTCTGTAGTTCTACGTATGTGTGATGACCACTGATCTCTATACATGGATCGCGGATGGCAGGTCTCCGCTGCAGGAGAAAGTACGCCAAGTTGAGCGCGCGGTTCGCCATGTTGGCGTACCCAACCTAGAGCTCTCCTTATGGGAAAGCAATGATAATATAGTCAATTTTAAGTCGCAATTAATGGCACATTGGAATAATTAAAAATATAGAGACATGTTTACTCAAAGCATAAGGACATTGGGATCACTGACACGTCATTCCCAGGTCAGTAAATCTCCGGGATAGCAATAAACATGAGTGTATAATAACGGCCGACAAATATTAACTTAGGTGCTGAATACATGCAATTAGCGATCGGTAACACAATACGAGTGACAACCAGTTTCTGGAAACATTGCTGTAAATTGTATACATGTATGCCACGAAATTATGCATTCTTAAAATGATGTACCTATAAACGTAGCTCACTATACAGGCCTAGATTCGACATATCGTAATCGGTGCTTGATACTGAATTTCTGTTTCCTGTTTCCATGAAATAACGCGAATATTATCAAATTAAAATATAACTGAAGCAAATGTACACATTTATAAAACCAGCAAATATTCAAAACTTGTCAATATATCACATTACCTGCAGCTTAATTTACTATTACAGACCTCTTTAATTAAATTCAGCTAGCAAAGCGATATTGATAGTCATCATCAGAAATATGGAACACCAGTTAAAAGAGTCCAAAATACCACGAATAGTATAATGGGATAGTCCCAAACACCCACCTCACTTTCCCTTCTCCCACCACTCCAGTGTCTGAAACCCATAATTATTACTGATGTAAATAAGGTCTAGAATTCCTCCAGACTTCATTTTCTAAGATTGTTATAAGGTCACGTCAATTATTTCATCGAAACCGTCAGTTTAATTATGAGAAATAAAAAAAATATATAAGTAGCCTAAATCTTTACTTGCAATTAATGTTCAGTAAAATTGAAAACAGTTGGCTGTACGTCACTTCTAAGGTGTACAGTTTGTCCATTTCTATCAAAACAGTCTTCCTCTAAGTGATCCGAGCAGGTAAGGGAAGGGTTATTCTGCCCGAAGGCAGGTCCGAACCTCCGCAGAGGTGTTCCTGAGCCGGAGTTTACGTGCGGTAGGGTGGCCAGTTCCTTTCCGCTCCTCCATTCCCTTACCCCCCACCAACAGCGCGTGGAAACCCATCCAACTCCTGACCACACCTAATGTTGCTTAACTTCGGAGATCTCACGAGATCCAGCCGAGCAGAGAACAGCTGTTTTAGAAGGCTCCCAATTCTCCCGCCTGATAATCCATGATCTTAGAAGTTCGGGTCTCGAGAAAGGAAACCTACAAAAATTAATTGCCATTTTGCTCCCGGAATATGCGAAAAAAGTCGCCTCTGTGGTGTAGTGGTTAGCGTGATTAGCTGCCACCCCCAAAGGTCCGGGTTCGATTCCCGGCTCTGTCACGAAATTTGAAAAGTGGTACGAGGGCTGGAACGGGGTCCACTCAGCCTCGGGAGGTCAACTGAGTAGAGGTGGGTTCGATTCCCATCTCAGCCATCCTGGAAGTGGTTTTTCGTGGTTTCCCACTTCTCCTCCAGGCAAATGCCGGGATGGTACCTCACTTAAGGCCACGGCCGCTTCCTTCCCTCTTCCTTGCCTGTCCCATCCAATTTCCCCATCCCTCTACAAGGCCCCTGTTCAGCATAGCAGGTGAGGCCGCCTGGGCGAGGTACTGGTCATTATCCCCAGTTGTATCCCCCGACCCAAAGTCTGAAGCTCCAGGACACTACCCTTGAGGCGGTAGAGGTGGGATCCCCCGCTGAGTCCGAGGGAAAAGCCAACCCTGGAGGGTAAACAGATAAAGATAAGAAGAAGAATATGCGAAAAAAGATACAATAAACCTAAAACTCAAAACACTACCCTAGGAAGATTCTTATGTACAGTATAAAACTCCCCGATGAAATGATTTCTCCTTCTGCTGATCGGTTCTGTTTGTACATCCATAAGCTGAACACTGCGGTATGTTAATACCCCGTAGAATGTTTCTTCATTCATATTTCAGATAAACACATACATATTTAAATTGAATATTGTAATCCACAAGTATACTACAAGGCAACGAACCTAAATTCGTAAAATACACTACTATTTACTTTGCAATAACACAGCACAGAACACCCGTGGAACTACAATCAAGAGGCCTGGCATCACTGAACTAAGCATAAACAAAGCAAGCGCGCTCCTCGTGGTCTATTGCACCATGCGCGCGCTGCCATCTTACTACGCCAGTCATCTTCTATTCGGCTTACTGCTACCCCAGCTACAAGCCATCCAGGTATAGAGTTCAGTGGTGATGACTGATGATGCAGGTTTAATGCGGCCAGAGAGCTGTGCAAGCATTTTGGAATAACACCGGTACATGATATTACTATTGGAACTATGGTGACTGATTCTAGTTTCCACAGGCGTTGTATTTCTATTGCCAGTTCTATGTATTTTGATATCTTTGTGGCTGTTGTTGTTTGCAGATTGGAGGTGTTTGGACAAGCAATTTCTTGTTCTTGTTCTTCTTCTTCTTCTTCTTATTATTATTATTATTATTATATTATTATTATTATTATTATTATTATTATTATTATTATTATTATTATTATTATTATTATTATTATTATTATTATTTACCAAGTGAGATAACTGCACGTATGAACACGGTACGACTATGGAGCCAAGTTCTGCATTCGGTAAGTGAGTGGGTTCGAACCCCACCGTCAGCGGTCCTGAAAATGGTTTTCTGTGATTTCCCATTTCTTTTACTTCTAGTTAAATTCCGCGACAGTTCTTATTCATAGAACACAGTCTATTTCTTCCCCCTCCTTTCCCAATTACATTCACCATCATTTATTTCATCTTCATTAGCTCCTCAATTGCAGTTCGCGTCAGGAAGGGCAACCGGCCGTAAAATATAATCTCAACTCATCTCATCCCCGATCCCGTATTGGAAATGGGTTTAAGGAATAGATGTGCATTATTATTATTATTATTATTATTATTATTATTATTATTATTATTATTATTATTATTATTAAGCAAACCCGTTGCGTGGAAATACACGAATTCTAGGAAGGACTGTCCTTTGCAGTTTGCGTAACTGAAAATCCAATATGCGCCAGAGATTGTAGGTTTTCCTAATGTATGTATGATTTCTTTTACATTGTGTTGTTTATAAGGCCTGGTGCTTTAAACTGAAAGGTATGCAAATCGCATCCCCTACTAAGCACAGCTCAAGCCATACTGATCGAATATGGTCCTAAAATCTCGCATTACGTCCGGCTACTTGGCTAAGGGGTTAGCATAGTTCCCTTCGATTCAGAGGATCGCGGGTTCGATTCCTTTCCGGATTGGGAATTTTAATCTTAACCCTGAGCTATCATTTACCTGCGAACATGGCTGTCACTCTTGGTCCATTTAAATACTTAGACTTAGCGGGGTAATAGAGCTCATAAACAATCTACAGAAATATACCGACAAAATCAAATACTACAATATTGTACACTATGATACATTATTCAAGGACAATATTAAGCATTTCGGACATTGGTATCCACCTATTTTGCGCTTCTTGCATGACCAGAGATAACTCCCTACAGGGCCTGTTACCAAAGAGTAGAGATTCCATATACCCTCTTATGAACAGCACGAAAAGCGTCCGGCTGGATTTTCGAATAACTTGACAAATGTCCTTTTTGGAGGGGTTTAAAAAATGATTTAGACTTCACGCGTTATCAACTTCACCGCCACATTTAAATAGGCAGCACTTGTTTTTAATAACTATTGTTTGATTCCTTTTTATTTCTAGTTCGGCGTTGTTTAGAGGTTGTCTCTATGCATAAATTGTGCATAAATTGAGTTCTGTAAGTTTTATTAAGTGTTATTTTGCCGTAAATGCGAAGTATTCTTTTGTATTCCAAGTCAATGCTAACACAGAGCGAGTATTTTCATTGCTTAATTCACAGTGAAGCAAGGACAGAAACATGTTCACAATTGAGACTGTGAAAGGTGTAGTGTGTTTGCAGTATAACTTCAAATATTTCAGTTGCATCCAATTTCACCACAATTGTTGAACAAAGTACTTTTAGAAAAAAATTCATCTTCAGAAAAGTGTGAATGGCACAGAAAAGAAAACATTAATGACAAAGATGATAGGCGAATGATCTGTGATGAATGTGAAGCCGATAAAAGGGATTAAGGTGCAGTGATTCCATCAGTAGACTGTGTCCTTTCTCAGGTTGGTGGTCGTCTTTTCTTAGGTTGGTGATATGCAGTGGCGAATTTTCCATACATGCGACTGGTGTGTTACATCCCTTGTATTTTCAACGAAAAATAAGTATTCGTTGTTCGTATTGTTAATGGAAGTTATTTATATAAAATTCAAACCCACAGTTATCGATACTAAGAGATGGATGAAACGAGCGTGGTTGGATAGTGACTGCTACTAATTGCCAAACTACTCCAGAGATGGCAGAACTTACATTAGACCCTTGTTGGTTGTTGATCTCTTACGTGGGGTTGGAATGCGGAACGAACAGTCACATCCGTCAAGAGGGCGGTGCAAGGTGGAATCCTGTAAGTTATTGTGGGTGGCCGGGATTTATTTGCTATTTCGTCAAATACTGGATTTCTTGCTAGTGAGTGGTTCTTTTCTTGTGCTATAAATGATGGTACATGACATATGTGTGTTGTTGTAATATAAATGACTCTGTTTCATGTGCTTGTAGTGTAAATATCGATCAAAGAAAATGCGGGAATGATGCGATTTCGAAATGACATCACACCTATCAGAAAGTAGTTCAGCAGGCCTGGATATAGGAGCGCCAGTGTTACGCGTTTCTACCGCGCAATCCGAATTGAATTCTAACCATTGCGTAATCGAACGATTATTAAGAGAACCATTTAGTTTATTTCTTTTACTGAGAAAAGCAGAATTGTAAATTAAGCACAACCGCGTCCAACTCTGAATGTCACTACACAACTTAAGTCGTGTATTCGTCATTTCAACAGAAATATTCATGAAACAGACAATTGGATTAGTGGATGTGAGATCTTAAATAAACTTTTCTGTTGGTTTGTTTGGTTTTTTCTATTGATAAATGTGCTTGGAATGACGGTATGCTTGCATTGATGCTTACAATTTTTTTCAGTTACATCGCCTAAACCAGAAGTCGGGAGTCGCCACTGGTGATATGGTACCCCTGCCAAAGAAAATATAACCCTTGAAGCCTTCCAAAGAGTTGTCAACAGATAGCAGGAACATGGTGAAGTGCAAATTCGGCTGGGGGCAACCGAACAACGGAGTTACAGCACAAAGACGTAACATCTATGTGAGAAAACCCGATGTCAGGGCAGCCCCGCCGTCTGAGTGTAAGGGTTAAATGGTAACTTGGCATGGGGTATTTGATAAAACGTAGTTTTATATATCGCCCACTTCGTCAGAGGGTCTGTCTTACAAGGGCTAGTAATGGCCAGTTGAAATAATTACTTTATCTTAGGTCACAATCCCGTGTTGTTACGTCACTCGGTATGGCCTTCGCAATGCTCACTTCCGCTGGAGATTGACAACAGATGAAGCGCTTTTAGTAGCATTCTTCAAATCAAGACCTCTCAGGGTGAATGCACAGATGCATTGCGCGGCGTAAGGTGCAAATGTCGACTTCGCTAGGTTTACCAGAGTGTATAAACCAACTCCTCGATCTTGAGCAATAGCGCTCTCTCTCTTCTTCCCTACGCCTCCCTCGCTCGCTCCGCCTGTCTCCCCCTTCCTCACTTACTTAGCAGCGCTCCACCATCCGAGCAGAGTTGAGCCGAGCTTAGCCGAGTCGTTCCGAGACAAAACGCTGGCCCGAACCGAGCCGAATCGGGCCGATGCACGGTACACATTAATTCTGCACCTCGGTTTGTACGCGTGAGATTTTGGGCGTTTGAGAGGCCCTGCTTCAAATCATCCATTACCAACTCAACATTCGTCTTTAACAAATGCCGTAAAATTGACAGAATTTACGTTTTTTCACACAAAACTTCCCTGGTTCTCTGGGTCTGGGAATCGAATGAAAAATTTCCCAACTTGATATCTCTAATGATTAAGAAGTTGGAGGTTTCACCAATTTTCCGGTAGGTTTTTCCTAGAAACTTTCAGTTTGATTTTTTTGCAATTCTCTCGGCAAGTGATTTCAAATGACATGAACATTGTTCAAATCACACCAGTAGAACTGTAGAAAGATTATGTAACGTATAAAGCCTTAGCCTTTTAATATTTATTTATTTATTTATTTATTTATTTATTTATTTATTTATTTATTTATTTATTTATTTATTTATTTATTCTCTGCGATACTGTGTCGCCATGTCCGTGAATTTCTATAAAGAAGAGAAAACAATCAAAAGCGAGTTGTGTAAATTGTGATGACCTCCCGTTGCTAGATTGTAACAGCGATATAGCACATTAGAATGGAACAGGCATTGTGTTCTACTGTAACAACAGCCGAGGTGTTGCCAGCAATAGTCGTGAGAAATTCCCGCAGAAATTGGCACTACAATGTATCACTCGCTCAGGTAATTGCTGATATCCGACAACCGAATCCAAATGAGAACGCTGATACCTTGATTGAACGCATCTCATTAATACTCACTTCCTGCATCATATTTTCACTGAAACTCCTTTATACGGAGATAGAATTAAAACTGAAGTCCTTCCGGTGTCTGCTTTTTAATGGATACCTCGGGGTGTCAATATCAATTCCACTCTCTAGCGTTCAACTCACTGTTGCCACTGATCACTTTTAAGGCTAAATGTAGCCTTTTGAGTCTTTGTTTGGCGTCAGTGTATTAGAAGGGTCTATTTTCAGCTCTTTTTCTTAAAATCGGGCTTAAAATTTTCAGTATTTCTGAGTTCTTTATACGAATATGAGGTCATGTGAAGCGAATGGAAGAGAACAGGTTACCTGGGAAAATAATGGCCTCGGCTATGGACGATAAGAGAAGTAGAGGAAGACAAAGGCGAGGAGGTATAAACTTAGTGTTTAATTATCTAATTGTAAGACATGTGGAACTGAACGGGGCCACAAAGCTAGTTGCTAACAGATGATTGCTGAGGATCTTAGTTAATTGGTACAGTCTTGCAGACTGAACGCTAAAAGGCGCAAAAATCTAAAATATATTATATGTTCGCTTAAGAAACAAAACCTCGCATCTCACAATGCTCTTTCTATCCATTATTATCCTTAGAACTGGTCGCACCTCCCAGCCACATATGAATACAATTTGGGCTCAATAAAAACGGAGCAAATCCCGCACGAATTAGGTCTCTGTAGACTACTTGGTCCACATCTTTTAATTCTATGCAGCTTCTTCGTATAGTTCTTTAATGTGAAGACAACTTGGACCATTCCCAATTAATATCTAGCAATATCGAATGTGAGTGTACAAAAATTGCTATAAACCTAATCAATAGTACCTACAAATAGCAAATACATCCTTTGAATCAAGAAAATAACTGCGTTATTCCACGCAGAAGATATCCTATTCAACCATAATCAGTGAGCACTACTTCAAAATATTATCATTGATATTACGTAGCACCTTTCGAAAATTTGATACATAGAAACACTCGTAAGCAATATATTATTGCTCGGTTAAATACTCCGATAATGATTATATTTAATATTAAGCTTCAATACCCTCATGTAGTTATCAATATTTAAATGAAATAGTTAATTGGAGGGCCGGCCCCGTGGTGTAGGGGTAGCGTGCCTGCCTCTTACCCGGAGGCCCCGGGTTCGATTCCCGGCCAGGTCAGGGATTTTTACCTGCACCTGCGGGCTGGTTCGAGGTCCACTCAGCCTACGTGATTAGAATTGAGGAGCTATCTGACGGTGAGATAGCGGCCCCGGTCTAGAAAGCCAAGAATAACGGCCGAGAGGATTCGTCGTGCTGACCACACGGCACCTCGTAATCTACAGGCCTTCGGGCTGAGCAGCGGTCGCTTGGTAGGCCAAGGCCCTTCAAGGGCTGTAGTGCCATGGGGTTTGGTTTGGTTTAGTTAATTGGAGGAGCTACTCTATCACCTCGTTTCAACTAGTGTGACTTTGGAAGGGATCATGCCATACTACTGTATAATAATCCAATAACAATATTGAATGTCCACTCCTGTGATAAATTAAAGATTAATTTTATAGCTTACTATTAGTTTCACGTAAGCTATGTAAAATGAAATGGTTAGAACACTCTGCCTAACGCAACACATGGCACCCCAAAATGAAACAACTCGTGGCAAAGTAAAAAATGTAGCAGAAGCCTGCTAATCCATTTTAAACTGTTATGCAAAACAGATGATGAATTGTTCAATGAGAGACCTACACTAACAATGAAAGGATGGAGATAAAAATTAATTTTAATTCACATCTTCATACTAATTCTAAATCTTCATGGAAGTTTCATCATGCTGATGTCTAGTGATGATGCGTTGAAATTTCCTCCGGAATTTCCTTCCATCTAGCTGTGCAAGTGAATTCGGTAAAGTTCCAGCATCAAGTTGCCTGTTTGATGCCACGTACTTCATGATTTATGCTTTGATTTCGAGATGCAAGATATAGTAGAATTTACCTGAAACATAAAAGTTTGTGTTATCACTATGTCATATGTGTGACCCTACACATATTAGTAAATGTGTACTCATACCAAGAGAGTATTTGACCATCATTCGGGGCTTGAAACGCGGACCCTCCTATACGCCGACGATGTCGTGCTCCCAAGTACCACCCAAGTGCAATTGCAATTCCAAGCTGAAGAACGGAACAACTGCCTCTCCCCATAGGGTCTCCACCTGAACATCAGAAAGACAGAATACCTGTAAACCACTCCAAAGTGATGGCATCGCCCAAGTCAGGAGTGAGAGCCTAGCAAACAGCTTCAGTTACCTCGAATCCCGCCTTTAGAGTGACTGCGGAAATGCGAGCTAGGTTAATAATTGCAATGTGGATGCGGTGGAGGTATTTGTGGAGTAATTTGTGACAAAAAAGTGCACCTTCGCCTAGTCGCTATATGATGCTGAATTCCGATTATCTACCGAAAGCATTGGCCATTGTAAATGTTTAATGTATTTTATAAAAGTTTAACTTTGCGGTAAAGGTCGCGTGTTTCATTTTCGATTATTGTGTGTCTCGATTTCTTCACGAAAATTGGTTATGTATTTATCTTTGTCTTGACGAAAATTTAGTTGAATATCACGGCACCGTTCTTTGTACTACCCAGACACTTCGAGTTGTTTCTGTAGTTTTATTACACTGGTCGACAGAAAAATAAACCTTTTTCTTTCACAACAATAAAATTAAGAGATTCTAAAAGTATCGTTTCAGTTTTCCCCCATTAGGCAGGAGTTCTGTGCCATGTTCATTTGAAATCTTTACAATGTGTACAAGGAACTTTTCATTGTGTAAGACTGGCCTCATTTCAAATGAAAAATTCGGATATGTAACTGTATATTTGGATTTAGATCTGATTTCTTTAATATTTGTTAAACAAAAGTAACAATCGCTTCGATGATCCTTCGGTTCCCTCCAAATCATGGGAAATACAAATGGCATATGATGTGTACCATTTTTCCACACAGTCAACAGTCTAACACAGGAAACACAGCATAAATTTAGTGCCTAACTCTTATCAAAATCACCCACTCGACAGTCAAATTAAAGCTCATAACACTCTTTCACAAGTTGCGTGAAATGTCGCTTCTGAGACTTGAAAGTCAGCTCACCACAAATATAGCAGAAAATATCTACATGATTTGCATACTTTCTTGGCATGATGGAAAAACAAAACAGTTAAACACAACATACACATTACACTGTAAACAGAAAGGAAGAAAATGTTTCACTAGTGATATCCGTGCTAACACGCTCACAGTCAACACAATACTGATACATCACATTGCCAGATTAACAGATCTGCTCATGTCTGCGCGTGTTAAAACAGGAATTAACTTGCCTAGTCTTGCCTTTTGGTGGCTCAGCATGATATTACATATAATTTCTTTAAATGCAGCTTGGAATGAAATCGATACATATGAGATAAAGGTTCCTTTGACAGATGAAAAAGAATGTTAAAAGCAAATTTTAGAAAGTTACTGTCACAAAAAGAACTGTGTCTGATGGAAAAATTCTGACTACATATCTGAATTCAATACGACAAAATGCACTAGATTCGTTAATCAGATTTCTTGCGAAGAAAACTTTGTCGACCAGTGTTATCTGCCATGTGCGATCACTGATCCAGTAATTCCAATGATCCCATGTTATGGAAGAAAAAATTATCTCATGTACCACTGTATTATTCCTGATGACTTTCCATGTGGTCTCTGCGTCTTGCTTGACTCTCTTCAGATGTTTTGAAGGATATGTTGTATTTATACTACACATTTATTTCAATCATCTTCATTCAGCATCATCTTTCTAGTACTGCACTCCTAGAACTTAGAGAAAAATAGTCGGAAAATTTGCCTACCCTTTCATCTCCTTGTCGCAGTGAAGACAGCTATATTCCAAAACCTTCGCCCACACCCTCAAGTTTCAAGCAGAGTGGACTCTCACCTCTTCGACTCGTTACACTCTGCCATGCTTGCTTACACACAATGCTGTTGCTACTCATCCGGCTACCAGGAAGATGATTAATGAACGGAAATAAAGCAGCCATGAGTTTACATATTTTAAACAAGTACCTGATCCCTGAAATGTGATGTGTGCACCGGTTTTAGAACGAGTTTGCACGTCCTCATTATTTTATTGTATACAACGTTCAATTTCTTGATATTTAGTTGTGCTCAGTCCAGGGTCCACTATACAAACAGTCTGGTACTCCATGAAAGAACCGATAACTGAGTGAGTTGGCTGCGCAGTTAGGGTCACGTAGCTGTGAGCTGTCCGGCTCCATGCCTAAATGGTTAGCGTGCTAGCCTTTGGTGCAACGGGTCCCTGATTCGATTCCCGGCCGGGTCTGAGAATTTAACCTTAAATGGTTAATTCCCTTGGGTCGGGGACTGGGTGTTTGAGCTGTTCCCAACATCCCTGAAACTCTCACACCACACATAACACTATCCTCCATCACAATATCCCGCAGTTACCTACACATGGCAGATGCCGCCCACACTCGTCGGAGGGTCTGCCGTATATGGGCTGCACCCGGCTAGAAATATCCACACGAAATTATTACTATTAGCTGTGAGATTCCATTCATGAAAATTAAAATCTCTGGCCTGGCCTGTAATCGAACCCGGGACCGCCCGGTGTGAGCCAGGTACGCTGTTTATATCCGAAGGAGCTTGATCCAATAATAATAATAATAATAATAATAATAATAATAATAATAATGTATAAAGTCCAAATACGTTTTTGCAGTTAAATAATGCATGTGGTAATAATCTAGTAAATTACATCTGAGCTTACGGACACCTAAAGGTAGTGAATTAATGTAAGCTAATCATGCAGTGACACATGTGCCTTATCGAAGCGTGAACGCCATATAAATAATCAGGCAGGACTAGGTGAAGCATGGCCTGAGGAGCAGTTCCCATGACAATTTAATATTCACGGCGATTACAAAATGAGGAGTGCCACTAATTGTGTAAGATACAGGCCACTAAAGTTCACGTTGTTGACTCTATGGAAATTGCAACTTCACGTTGGCTAACAGAATACGTGAACTTTTACTCTTGGCAGAAGATGTGCGTCATACTCAAACCACAGACTTTCCAAGAGAAAAGAGTGACTGATGCTTAGGTTTGAGGATTCGGCATCGAAATTACAGACTGATCACTGAGAGAATGTCAAGTTATTTTACCCGAATAAAAATTGTTTCCGGGACATGAAATAAATAAATAAATAAATAAATAAATAAATAAATAAATAAATAAATAAATAAATAAATAGATCACAGTGCCTACTTAAAATTCAGATTTCTACAAAATACTTCATACTGTCGTGAGCTTCGAAATACTGTTATACAACATTGTCCAAGAAATAGTGGCCCGCAGCACACGTATGACTTAGAAGGAAAATTCGTTGATATAGTGTAGTTCATGCATTACTGAATCTTAGGTGACAGAACCTTCCTGGTTAGGGTCCTAAGATAAAATATTTTTCTAGGCGAAACAACGATATTCATTTTCATTGTAACCTATTGTTCTCCAGGAAGTTACGCTTGTGCCTGTTTAAGCACGCACTGAGTAGCACACGCCTGATACCAAACCAAACACCATGGTGCAACAGCCCCGAAGGGTCATGGCCTACAAAGCGACCGCTGCTCAGCGCGAAGGTCTCGTGTGGTCAGCATGACGGATCCTTTCAGCCGTTATTCTTGGCTTTCTAGACCGGAACCCGCCCTGTACTCGTCAACAATGGGTACGAACGGAAGTCAGTGACGTCATCAACCATCCGTCCGTCAACGATTGCGTTCCTGTACCGTAGCCTTCTATCACCAAATACTCATGATGCCATGACAAGCCCCATGGCATAAAAATGTTGCTCCTTGACCTTCCTCTTTTAATAAATCTACAGAGTGGCAGCATGGTCTATTAGACCGAATGCCAAAATGTTAAATGCATTTTAAGAAACGAGTGCGTTCTGCTATTTTTCAATATTAATGACATGAAATCTGTGGTAGTATCAATATTGCCATGTGATTTGGCATCGTAGCTGTATTCATTAGAATAATTTGTCAAATTCGTCAGCCTCGTATTGGTAGATTTACTGGCACGTAAAAGAACTCCTGCGGAACTAAATTCCCGGACGCTGGTGTCTCCGAAAACCGTAAACGTACTTAGTGGGACGTAAATCAAATAACATTATTAGAATAATTTGAGGTTTTGTAAATAATATTTATTTATTTATTTATTTATTTATTTATTTATTTATTTATTTATTTATTTATTTATTTATTTATTTATTTATTTATTTATTTATTTATTTATTTATTTATTTATTTATTTATTTATTTATTTATTTATTTATTTATTTATTTATTTATTTATTTATTTATTTATTTATTTATTTATTTATTTATTTATTTATTTATTTATTTATTTATTTATTTATTTATTTATTTATTTATTTATTTATTTATTTATTTATTTATTTATTTATTTATTTATTTATTTATTTATTTATTTATTTATTTATTTATTTATTTATTTATTTATTTATTTATTTATTTATTTATTTATTTATTTATTTATTTATTTATTTATTTATTTATTTATTTATTTATTTATTTATTTATTTATTTATTTATTTATTTATTTATTTATTTATTTATTTATTTATTTATTTATTTATTTATTTATTTATTTATTTATTTATTTATTTATTTATTTATTTATTTATTTATTTATTTATTTATTTATTTATTTATTTATTTATTTATTTATTTATTTATTTATTTATTTATTTATTTATTTATTTATTTATTTATTTATTTATTTATTTATTTATTTATTTATTTATTTATTTATTTATTTATTTATTTATTTATTTATTTATTTATTTATTTATTTATTTATTTATTTATTTATTTATTTATTTATTTATTTATTTATTTATTTATTTATTTATTTATTTATTTATTTATTTATTTATTTATTTATTTATTTATTTATTTATTTATTTATTTATTTATTTATTTATTTATTTATTTATTTATTTATTTATTTATTTATTTATTTATTTATTTATTTATTTATTTATTTATTTATTTATTTACAAGTGGCGAAGTTACGACGTCTGGCCCTCTATTACTCCTAATCGTAATTCATCCCTGAAAAATAAACCATGTGGCGTCAGGAAGGGCATTCGCCGTAAACCCGCGGCCAAACCAAAATAAACCTGGGTGGCTCCAGCGATCCTATAAATAGGTAGGTTAAGCAGTAGGAATTTTTAAAACTAATTAATTAAATTAAAAATAAATATTCATATACACGTAATTTACACCTATAGACCTAAACACCCCGGAGGTTTTCGAATTTCAGCAGTCGAAGAATGGATTTCCAGAAGAATGTGTGAACGAGCCCAGCGTCGTTATCAGCGAGCAATTCCCGTGGCAATCATTTTTTTAAAAAACTCAGAGGTTGTGAAGATGTTCATGAGTAGAGCCCGGATTTTGATGCATTAATAGGTTAGAATGCAAACTTACTGAAGCGAGTAACAAGTATAGTCTACCTTCACAACCGCTATGCTATAAGGTTTGCATAAACATTAGGGGTACGGCCCATCAAAACGCCTATAATTGATGTTAATCTTGCTACATTACGGAAGAGCGGGTGGCCGACACTTCCTACTAACCAAATTAGTTTGCGATAACCTGTTACTGCATGAAAATCCGGGCTTTATTCATGAGTAATGGACTCAGAGAGTGTTGTTTCATGCAGAGAAATACGACGAAATGAGTCAAGTTAGTCCCCTACGTACCTACTCTTGATACCGGTGTCCACAATTACTGTTATGGTATTCAGCGTGGTACAGCACGAGCTGTAATAATCATGGGAGTCTAAATTTCGTACATATATCATATTCTTCTTCTTCTTCTGGAGTTGGGGGGTTGGGTTCTATGAATATCACCCAGTCACTATGACTTTGTATTGAAAACACTTCTTTTTTAAACGTAAGAGCTCTTTATACCTTCTATTTACAATGTGAGATATGTAGAACATCTAAAAGCGACGAATAATATAAGTACCGCACACTCAGTTATAGTTCTTGAACGTATTCACACGTACGCAACCGAACACAGTTCACAGTGGAAAGGAGAACCATAATATAGAGATGAAAAGAGATGAACGGCTTAACATTACAAATGTAACTTGGAGTCATCAATAAAATTTAATATATCGATTACGGTAGAAGTGAGCGCTGATAGTAAACATGAGACACCAGTAGGAAGGGGAATAGACAAATTCACTAGGCGAGTCATAAATAGGCGACGACAAGAAGCATATTCTGGACACTGAAACAAAATGTAGTTACTGTCTCCACTGGGTTGACCGCACACACATGAAGAGAGATTATAAAGATGGAAACGGTACTTATACTGCGGTGTAAGCGCATGATTGAATCGTAGACGTATTATATTCGTGATGAGACGTCGAGTATATGAACCACGTAGATATACTAACTAACCAATGCGCTCGCGAGTTATGCCACAAAAAATTATTAGTTCCAAGTTTTGCCACCAGGCGAAAATAAGGCGCTGTGAGTGGTAGAACTGCAATATTCCGTAACTCTAGCGTAAAATGTTCTTTCGGCAGAATTGCGTTGTGTCAGTTCCTTTATTGTTGCTTGGTAACGCATGTTGATTCCTTTTTTGAAGTGAATCTTCGTTGTAACATAAGAAATTGGAACGTTTTCGTGTGAAACGTAATGCCTGTTGGGAAGAGAGACCGTGCACTACTAGTGAAGTTTTTTATCAGAATTGCAGCAATAGCAACGCTGCATTGCGGGAATATCGCCGACAGAAATAGCAGAGAAGAGGTCCCATGACAGGTAAAGGGCTGAAGAAAATGATTAAGAAATTCGAGGAAACAGGTGAATTCGGGAGAGGACGGGGGCTCATCCCCATGGATGTTGTTGATGAATTTGCTGTAGCTGCATTACATTCTCCCAATTCTGTAACCAGTGCTCGAGCTGTGTCACGTGAATTGTCGCTACCCCGGTCAACAGTTCACAAGATTTTGTGGCGCATTTTACACTAGTATCTCTACAAACTTCATACTGTTCACAATTAGAAACTCCAAGATGTTGTACAACGCTGTGACTTTGCCCTTCGGTTTATGGCGCACGTGGAAGTGAACAACATGTGGCCGGGGAATATTCTGTGAACTGACGAGTTTATTTTACTCTGGTGGCTGCAGTGAATGCACAGCATTGTCGCATATGGGGGTTCTAATCCTCCAAACGTTGTGTAGGAACAACCATTGCATTCAGCTTCCGTGACTGCTTGGTGTGGTTTTGCAAGCTCCTTCATTCTCGGTGTCTTTTTCGTTGAGGAAATGAAATGGCGTATGGCTTTTAGTGCCGGGAGTGTCCGAGGACATGTTCGGCTCGCCAGGGTGCAGGTCTTTCGATTTGACTCCCGTAGGCGACCTGCGTGTCGTGATGAGGATGAAATAATGATGAAGACAACACATACACCCAGCCCCCGTGCCATTGGAATTAACCAATTAAGGTTAAAATCCCCGACCCGGCCGGGAATCGAACCCGGGACCCTCCGAACCGAAGGCCAGTACGCTGACCGTTCAGCCAACGAGTCGGACTTCGCTGAGGAGATGACCCCTCTTGGGCCTGTTAGGTGCACAGTGACAGCTGCACGATATAGGGACCTCCTCGTGCAACACGTGGTCCAGCTTTGCAGGAACGTAACTGTGACCACACCGTTATTTTCATGCAAGGTGGGGCAACACCACATATCGCTCAGCAGGTGAAAGATATGCTTCCAGTGACCTTCAGTAAAGTCCGCATTATCTCCAGGCATTTCCCAGATTTTCGAGGTGCCCCGACCTAAATCCATGTTAAGTCTGGTTGTGGGGATATTTGAACATCGTTTCTATCAGGAACATGTCCGACCTCTGCCTGATCTAAAGGCTAGCATACGACGACATGTCGCTCTGATTTCACACGATATGTTGCGGGCAACTGTCGACCATGCCGTGTTACGGATGCAGCATGTTGCTGAGTTCGGACGGCAAATATGCCCTACAATTGCTTATAGCGCCATATTTTCGGCTGGTGGCAAAACTTGGAACTAATAATTTTTGTGGCATAAATCGCGAGCGCATTGCTTAGTTGGTATATCTACGAACTTTCAGATTCCTGCGATCATTACAGCCCATGCTGTACCGCGCTGAATACTACAACTTGAATTGTGGACACTCGGTATGTTCTCTGTTTTCTATTTCACTATATGACGCCCCACCGAAACAGGTAGGTCTTATAGGGACGATGGGACAGGAAAGGACTTGGAGTGTGAAGGAATCATCCGGCGCCTTGCTTAAGGTAGAAGAGAAGGTCCAAATATGGGCTAGTGTTGATATTGGGGCTGTAGCCTGGCAGCGAGTGTTAGAGCTTATGAGGCTCAAGGTCACAAAGCAGGAATGTAAGCTATGTCAGTCTGGTGGAGAAAGTGTTTCGTACATTTCATGTTATAGTGCATAGTCACCCCAGGGGCTGCTAAAATTTGTATAGCTAAGAGAGAACCAGTCCTGTGCTTGTCATTCATTGTAATAAGAGATGTCGAGGTAATACCAATATAAATGGTCTGTAATTGGACATTATAAATTTTCCAGCTAACTCATTCCTGGTTGCCAGCGTTTCGCCCTCGTGTGCTAGGCTGGGCTTATGAGTTGGTACCTAGCACACCTACCAAGACGCTGGCTATTGCATACCGTGGAGGCCACTGCGCAGGCTAATTGTAGCCACCGGCAGTGCCAACGCACTATGAGAGACTTTGTCTCATTATCAAAAATTGATGCCTGCTTGGCCATCAGATGATATAGATGTTGATTCCCATAGGGAATCTGAAAATACTTGTTCCGAATGAGTAAATTTATAATACCAATATAAATGTTCTGTTATTGGACATTATAAATTTTCTAGCTAAATCATTCCTGGTTGCCAGCGTTTCGCCCTCGTGTGCTAGGCTGGGCTCATCAGTTGGTACCTAGCACACATGCTCTTAAATATCAGAGCTTTCAGTAGGGCAAATACATATTTTTTTTAATAACTGTAGACCACCTGAATTGTTCAAACATCATTGACGTTATGGTCTAAATTTGGGCTACCGTGCGTGGTCTGAATATGGGCTAGTGAGAGAAGTGGTTTAAGGAGGCTCAAGTGGTGGTGTAGTGAGTCCTTTTCGCATTGCACCACTTCCTACATTATCGAAGAAAACCGACTGGTTCTTCTCTAATATCCGGAACTCCTTACAAGTCTCGACTGTCCGAGTCAGTTGGGAAGCTGACGGCCAAACTTCAGCGAAACATGATCTAGGAACAGAAAGTGAAAGAAGAACATTGAGGGTCAAAATGATAACAAGGAGTAAGGCAGAGGAAAGCATACTTGCAAAAGGCGGAGATGCATTCCAAGGAAAATTAAAACGGAAACTTAGAGAATGGAGTTCAGATTCTGATTCGGAAGAGTATGTAGACGTATCGATGACATTGGATTATGATGGAGATAGTTTTATGGATTTTCCTTTGGCAGATGCGAGGCCGCGAGATGCATGTTTTGCGAGGGAATCTTTTCCGAAGACTCTTTCGGTGAATTGTGGATAATGTATTTTATGTGCTGCATGTGGGCACACAGTGACTGTGCGGGGAAGGAACAATACATTTGTAACTTTTGTAAATAGTGTACCCATTCTTAATCGTGTTTTTTTAAATACTTTTAAAGGTAGCCGCCAACGGCCGTAGCCGTGTTGAACCACCGGATCCCGTGAGATCTCCAAAGTTAAGCAACATTGGGCGTGGTCCAGATTTGGATGTGTTGCCACGCGCTGTTGGTAAGGGGTAAGGGAATGGAGGAGCGGAAAGGAAGTGGCCATCCTACCGTACGTACACTCCGGCTCAGGAACACCTTTGCGGACGTTCGGACTTGCCTTCGGGCAGAATACATCCTTACCTTAGGTAGCCCATATATAGACCACGAATGAAAAACTAACAAACTGACACATTTTATTGTATATTTATTTGTATTCAGATCATTCCTGCATTTCAAATGTTCTTGTTCGTATGCTATAACTAATAGATCCAGTTAAAATTTGCAGTTATTTCTTCATTTATGTCAACAATGGTTTCCCAGTAATTTCACAGAGAGGAAGTTGTAGCCCATACTTGGACCTTCTCCTCTACAGCCTAAGAATTTGCCTCCTGTGAAAATGGGAAAGCACTTAAAAACTACTTTCAAGGCTGCCGACAGTGGGGTTCAGACCCACTATATCTCGACAACCAGACCTACGTGCAGACACACGCTCGGTGATATGTTGTCAGAAGAAACTTACCTTAACAGAACAAAATATAAAATTTGGAATTATGTTTTCTCCATAGAAATATACTACCTTAGGATATTAATCTTTATTTAAAAATAATCAAAGTCTACCGAACTGACAGCACTATTTACCGTAACTTTCTCCCTAAAGAGGGTGGCAGGAAACAGGTGTTAGGTTCAAGGTGTGGCAGCTTTCCAGTTTATGAAGACTTGGGTACATACAGTAATGAATAATTCAGAAGATGCCATGAAATACTGCAGCGCGGTACCTTGTGACACCACTGCTAATCACTTAACATCGTCCCGGTAACCTCGCACCTAAGGCACTCACCTTCGCAGCGGAGAGCGCCAACTTCATGATAGGATTGGATTGCCTACCGCCATAAACTAGAATTTTCTTCATGGTTTTCCGAATATTCCACTAATTTATCTTAATCTCGTAGAACGAGGAACACAGTCTTTCAAGAAAACGTACTGGAAGATCCCACGTAAGATGTTGGTGAAACTCTTATAGTACGTATGTGCAGTCCCTGAAAAAAAAAAGATATTGTGTAGTAAAAGTTCCTCTCAGGTACATTTTTGCAAGAATAACTCAGAGAATGAAAATCCACAGCCTGTTTCCAGTCATTCAACCGGGTCAGGAATGGAATGAATGAAGCCCCAATCCAACGGCGAGGATAGGAATTGTGCCGGCTGCCGAAGCCTGCCGCACTCCTCTGGGGCAATGATTAATGACTGACAGATAAAATGAAATGTTATTGGAGATTATTGGTGGAATGAAAGATGACAAGAAAAACGGAAGTACCCGGAGAATATCCTGTCCCGCCTCCGCTTTGTCCAGAATAAATCTCACATGGAGTGACCGGGATTTGAACCGCGGTACGAAGTGGTGAGAGGCTGGTGTGCTGCCGCCTGAGTCACGGAGGCTAACTCAAAAACAACTCAGCCTATAGACGTGGCCCGCGAAGAGGCCTGGTGCAGGTATAGGCGACCTGCACGTCTATGAGGATGGGGCCTTACCTATGATGAATCCTAATGCTGAAGACGGCACGCACACCCAGGCCCCCCCAGGCCGTGGGAATTAACCAATGAAGGTTAACATACCAGAGCCGGCTGGGAATCGAACCCGGAACCCACTGGGCCATGGAGCCGGACAGCCTATAGATATAATGTTTGTTAGGGCAGCAAGTCTCCACAGCGGTACTCAACAAACAGAGCCATTCCAGAGATCAGCGAACAGGATTGCAAGGCCTACGGGACGATCAAGATCAAGATCCATTCACACTATAGCTCATTTCACGTTAAGAAAACAGTATTGCTCTTATGCATCTACAAGGAGTGAACACACCCCCTCTGAGACACCCTAATTCCTTTATATACTGTAATTTGTAATGTATTAAAAAAGATGGATAAAAAAGGATGAGGCATTTTTGCCCGCGGGTTATTAAAATAACTAAATAACATTTTCTTGTTCATAAATACATGTTTAGGGAGAAAGCACAATGGTGCGACAGCCATCGTTTCGTTGCCGTCCTTAATTTTCCTTCTTTTGCGTCGCTCTTGTGCAAGCATCGTGTAGTCCTTCACTCTATTGAACAGCCGGCAGCTCACTTCTGTAGTGAAGTCATGTGAAGTCATCTACTGTATTTATTTGTTGCGTGTGTTTTTAGGCTTTAAATCAATGCGTAATTGTATTGTGTTGAGTGAGAGTTATGCGAGAAGCCTACGTGTGTGATTTCTTTCTTTAACATTAATACTGTAACTTTTTTTACAGTCATCTACATTAAAATTTGTTGCGTTGGTTTTCTATTCTTTATTGCCTAGATAATTTCATAAATACAATTAAATTCATCCCTCATCCCCTATCGCCCATAAAAATATTTGTCTATTTTCACCACCAATTTGCCTTACACTTCAATGTTGAGGTATTTTATGTGCCGTAGTTTATCCCTGATTCTGCACAAACAAAAAGTAGCCCCTGTAAATCCCCATCCCCTTTAGTTTGTAGCTTGGTTTATTCCGCTTTTTGCCTTGAACTTAAATACTGAGTTTCACAAATTTATGTTCCGCCATTTTCCCGTGATGGTATTGAGCAGAGCCGTTTGATATGACAACCGTGTTCTCATAAGTGCAATGCTGTTTCAGGAATGAGCTATAGTTTCTGGGATATGAGTCTCTCATCCTCAGTATGAAAAGAGAGGCTGGTGGTGGTGATTAGTGTTTTGATAGGAACTACAACTGGTCAACCATCCTCTATGAAAAATTAGAAGGAAATGAATGAGGTCCGGCACTTCGAAGAATGAAGGTAGTGGCAAAAAACCGGAAGAGCCACGAAAATTGTGAAAATAAAAGTTTCCCTCGCAAGCTTGCTGTCGTGGAAAAAGCTCTTAAACACCCGAGTTTATACGTTAATGAACGTTTAATCTTTGTCCCATTAGAAACAAGCCACACCAAAATTTAGCTTATTTTATTCTACGTTTAATTATGTGCAGTAGAAATTTTTGTCATACCCAGTTAAAATTTTTAAACGCATATGGAACAAAAAAGGGCCGGTATTTTTTTTATTTCCAACGGAGCACTCATTTTGAAAATTCATAACATTAAAAGTACTGATCTGATCGTTGCCAAACTTTAATAGGTCTTAAAGCAAGTTATTGTTGATCTATATAGAAAGTTTTAATATGATATTTGTGAAAAAGTTGTTGTAAATTTTGTGAAACAATATTTTCTCATTATTGGGTGATTATTATTATTATTATTATTATTATTATTATTATTATTATTATTATTATTATTATTATTATTAGCGTATGGTAGCGTACACAAAACAATATACATGAACAGTAAGAACAACTAATATTATATTGCACCCATAAGCGAATTTACCTAATTAATTTACGAATTAAAATTGAATATTTCGCATATGAGATACCACAGTTAGGCTGTGAAACTAGCAGTCACAAAGGAACTTTCTGGCGCCAGTCAGGCGGCAAGTAAAATCCATGAAACTCTTCTCAGAGCACGACTAAATTGTAAACCACCCTAAGGAGTCCATCCAATAAATTTTATGACACCGCATAGGAGTGGCGACTTGCTGTTTGGTTCTCACGAGAAAATCACGCGTTGAGGCCTGACCTACTTAGCTAGGACAAAAGGGACAGCGAAAATACCCGCCAACCGTTGGGAGGAAATGGAAGCACCCATGCTATGAAGGGCGCGAAAGTCTCAGCCAATCACAAAATTCTAAATTTGAATGAACTGTTATAGCGGGAGGCTACAGTCAGTATTTCGCTATTTGAAGCCCGGTGAGGTGGTGAAAAACAGTGTCCTGACTTCTTTATAATATTTGGTAAATTATCAGTGCAAATCTGTGGTTAATTAGTGCCTAATTAATAAAATTTAACTTCGCACGGAGGAGTAAGAGGACCCAGAAGAATGAGCTGTCATGGCGGGATGAAGCCGTCCACCGGAAGAAAATAACACCAGTGACGCGCGCCGTCGTGTGGATTATCCTGTGATCATTTCCCGCGGCGCAACATCACATGTAAGTCGGACAAAATGTAGGAAGTTCTGCATATAAATTTTGAAAACTATAACCTACGGATGTACGATAAAGCGCTCCCGAGGACTAGATTACTACGCCACATCCCTTCCACGGAACTATTTTCTAGGTGGTGGGAGGACTCTTTACAAAACCCAGCGACCAGAGGGTTGAATTCTTATTGTGTCTTGAATTCTTATTGTGTCTTGAATCCTCATTGTGTCTCTTGAGTCTTGGCAGTGTCGTGAGTACTCTCAGTGTGTGTGTTGTCTTGAGAATCCTCAGTGTGTTGTCTTGAGTATTCAGAGTGTGTTGTCTTGAGTGTGACAGTGTGTTTTCTAGAGTCTTCGCAGTGATTCTGTAATAGTCTCAGTTTTTCTTCAGTATTCTCAGTGAATCTTCGTTTTGACAGAGTGACAGAGTGTGTCACCTAATTCATTTAGTCAGCTTTACTTTTGGCTGGTAAAAAAAAGCGATTAGACACTTGTAGGTATTTTGAGAAAGCCTTATATTATTTACTTGGGAGAGTAACATTTCAGAAAATGAACATTTTAACAAACTTTTACTGTAAATACAGGGAGAACAGGCAAGAGCTACATTTTCAACTTAAATGAACTCACATTACGAGTCGAGAGGAACATGTCCATGTTTTCAGCATAATTACATAAAAACTTCTCTAACCCACGGGTAGTTTCACACTTGTTATCAGCATAAATTTTCTCCACAACATAAACTGTATTTAGCTTGCTTCTAACATTCAATAAACTGTTTGGCAAGCGAGAGATTTACGGGCAGAAACGAGTAAAGACAGACAGGGAGGAGAATGACTTTTCTTCAATGAAGGCCGCAGCAGTAAACCTTGGGCAAACAGTTATGTTCCGTTGGGGTTAATGTTCTGTAAGCTGCGAGGTAAATAAAGCTGAGAGACCGGCGTGCAGACCAACAGGTGATTTCCAGGTAGACAGCGAGACGACCGTCCAACTACACAACAGGAGTCCGCAGTGGGATCGTCTAACTTTCACTGGAGTGAGAGAAATGCGAGTGTTGTATGCTAATATAAACGTGTGTTACGGCATGGCAAATATGTGTCAAATTTGCGTGTGTAAAAATTTGGAATACCACAGCAGCGTGAAGATGGAATTCTAATTTCACCATGACCGAGGCCAGAGGGCGAGCCGACATGCCTCCATCACACAGGTATGAGCATCAATATATAATGTAAATAAATATGTAGGACTGTGATTAATCGATGATCAATGTAGTTTAGAGTATTAGTTAGGATTGTAAATAATTCACGGTTGATAATTGTAACTTTTAATTATAATAGTAATAATAATAACAACAACAACAATAATAATAATAATAATAATAATAATAATAATAATAATAATAATAATAATAATAATAATGTTGTTAATGTTGCACTTTCAGCTAGGTTATTTGTGCACTTCGTTTAGGTAGATGTTGTTTGCGTGTTTTATTGATTATTTCTGTAGTATGTCACTTTGACAGTTAGGCAGCTTTGATATTTGATCTATGAGTGTAATGCCTGTTTATTATTATTATTCATCATGTGATTAGATCGTTGATTTTTGAGTCGTATTTTGTTTGAGTTTTGATCTTGTAGACGCCGCCGCGATGATTTTAATGTTTTATTTTTGCTTATTTTGCGCATTTCAGCTTGTTTTTGTTGGGGGAATCATCCTTCAGATGCGACGTTTTGATTGTACTTATCCCGTGTATTTTGCGACGATTTTTGGTAGACGCGAGTATTTATTTCTGTGTAGTTGCGGTTACACATGTTTCAACATCTGTGTTTTGAGAGGCAATCTCGTCATATATTTCTTTTTGTTATATAGAAACAGTGAGTGCCATTGATGAGTCAGCTCTGAGATTTTGTGATATGTTAAGCAGAGAATGATCGAGAGATCGAGCTAGATGATTAATATCCCTGATGATCTACGTTGATGATGGAAATATGATTTGGACCATGTCATGAACTGTCGTAAGAAGTCGTAATGTGCACGACAGATATTTGCCCGCCGGATACGAGCGAGGCCGTATTGTGAGAGTAATGAATAATAATGACGTCGAGATTTAATGAGTAAATAGAATTGTGAAATGAAGAATTTAACCACGAGTGTTAAATGTGTTACGACATGGGTTATGATTGTAGGCAGAAGCCTGTATTTGTTTAAATAATTCCAGGGAAAGTAGATGTTCGGCAAATATGCTAGCCATTGTGCAATGTGAGCAGAGCGACGAGTCAATGTGTTTTGTTTTAATAATCATGTAGAGTCATGGATGACATGAAATAACAGTAATTTGTCCATCAAGGTTAAATTGTATCATGTCCAGATATTTATCGTCTGAGTTAGAGATTGCCGTCAAATTCGCAATTTTTGCTACTCGCAGCGGGGTATATTTTTCAGGAGACTCCGACTTTATTTTGCGCATTCCATCCTTATTAATTTCCAGTAGGCCGCGATGGTGGGATCTAGTTTGTTTGTTTTTCTTTCTGTGTGTACTTTATTACCGTGTATTTGTAGGACGCAAGCGTATGTGAATTATTTATATTTTGATCTGATGTAAATAGATTGGTGTAGATAGGCTAGTTTTTGATTTCTGTATTTTCTTTGTCGGAGCAGTGTTTCTCCGTTAACAGATGTAATGATGTAAATTAGATTGTCAGATGTTAGGTTAATAGATCATCGATTAAATCACAGTCGAAATGATAGTAGTGGTATGCTCATACCAGGCATTTAAGTAGTTACCAAACCTTTTAAAATCCACTACATTTTATTTGCAAAATGAAGCGATCTTTAATAAACCAATTGTATAAAACTGCCGCAATGAATGAGGTAAACAAGATGGCATCTGCCTCCATCTAGTGGTGGTACCACAAATATGAGTTGATAATGAAATGCAGTTAGCGGCAAATTCAATAGAAATTTTAATGTACAAGGATCGCTATCATTTGATATGTTAACATCAGGCACTTGGCCTAAATTTTGGTTGATTCTTAAGAAGTCCAGTCTATCACAGGTATGCAAGTGAAGTTTAAAATTTAGATGAGTGGTTGATACACTCAGATTTGATATTTCAATAATTTATTTTGTTTAATCATGAGGTGTTTGAATAAGACAATGGTTATATCGGAAATGAAGTGTGATGTTCATGGTTGTATTTACTTCGAGTTATTCCTTATATGATACACTTGGTTAGTGCAGTCCATGATTATTTAAATTTGGGTATTTTACCAAATGAGCCACATGTGATAAATATTTGATGACTCCTTTAAGTCAGTGGAGTGATGACGTAACAATTTCACTTTATTATGATTCAACTATTTTAATTTATTTTTGAGAGATATTTTCTACGTAATAATTCTGTATTTCAAGAAGGTGGTCTTTCTGACCAGAGTTTTAAACTGAGTCATGTTTTTAACTTGAGGACAGTGTCAACAGAGTCTGGAATAATTTTAATCAAGGTGTGACCTTCAGTCAGTTTATTAGGCAGTTTATGATGTTTGTAAGGCAGATCCTCAATCTTTAATTTTCTTAGTTTCATTGATTTCAGTTTGTTTACATTTTTCACTAGTTCAGTTTACGTTCACTTTTGGCATTTTGCATTTTATTTAATAAATCAGTCTTTTATTTAAATTTTAATTCAGTCTTTGGGTACCGTCATTTTAGTTAGTTTACCCCCTCTTTTCATTCCCTCACTCCTTATTCGACGGGTGGCCTCTCTCCGGGGATAGCGGACGGTCACGACTGAGGAAGAAGAGTCTACATGCAGCGGTGAGTATGATTTACATGTCATTTATTACAGGAGCAGCCGGCGCACAGAAGAAGGAAGAGTTCACCGCAGTTGTTGCCTTGAAAAGGGCACAATATACATAATTACAAAATATACACATTATAACAGCGAAAGCAATCATGCAAGCAAAAGTGTTCAAAGAGTTATATGTAAATTCTCTAGCTATGGCATGGCCTCAGTAGAAGCCGCCACAAAGTCCTGGATGGATCCAACGAATGCCCTCCCAACGCATTCGGTGACAATGTGGTCGATAATCTGCTTAACTGCACCACAGTTACAGGCTGGGGAATATCTCATACCCCAGTTACATGTCATTGATCCGCATGTACCATGGTTAGTACGGACTCTGTTGAGGGGTATCCATGTCTTGCGGGGCAAATCAAAGCCAGATGGAAGATTTTTTTAATTGAGCAATGTCTGCCATTGAGTCGGAGCTACGCTCTTCCCCTCTTGTTGCCAATCAGCTTCTGGATCGAAATCCCTCCTAACAAGTTCCTGAGCGGTTTGAATAGGAGGAGATCTTGATTTGAGGCGGCTGAATCTGACGTTCACGTGATCATAGTCGTAAACAATTCGGCTTGTTATGAAGCTCATGAGAATATCACACTAAAATTAAAACAGCTTTTTGCCTGCATGCAATTGTTCATTTTATATTGATTTATATTTAACTGAGTAGTTTTGAGAGAAGAAAGCAGCGTATCGGCCGAGCGGTGTTGCTCAGTATTGCTCCGAATTGAGTACGTATTCATTTTTTATTCCTTCATTATGGTTAAGTGACAGAAGTAGTGGATTACAAATCACACACTGTTACGGGAATTGGGACTAGGTATGACTACATTTTTACACGTGCATCGTAATTGTCCCTTAGGAGTCTCTACAATTCTACAGTTTTAACAATATTTTAGCATATTATTGGGGCAGATTTTATATCATTTAAATCATAGCTGTAATAGGAATAATATAGTAAAATTTCTGGTTGTTAACTTTCTCCAGGTAAAAGGCGCCACGAGAGAACGCACGGAGAAACTTTATTTTACAGGCAGATATTAGGGTATATGGTCGTGGAACACTGATGCACTTTACTATTCAACATGGTCACCATTCTTGCCCAAGTACTTGTTGCAACGGTACACCAAGATATTGAGGCTGGCAGGGAAGAAATCTGCGTCCAGTAGCCGAAGCCTTGTCATGACGGCATGTTGAGTGGCCTTATGGTTGTTAAATCACTTATCACCCAGGCGCTTCTTCAACGGTCCGAAGAGATAGAAATCGCAGGGTGCCAGATCAGGATTGTAAGGAGGATGATCCAGATTGTTTATTTCCGTAGCAGAGGAGTGACAGTAAATGCTACACGTTTCTGTGGCACACAGGAGCGTCTGCACGTAGCAATTCGCAGAAAACGACCTGGACTTCTCACAACAGGCGTCATGTTTCTGCACGACAACGCCAGGCCACACGCAGCCAACAGCACGCGTGAATTCTCCAGTGGGAGGTACTGGGCCATAAAACAATGATTGGTCCAAAAAAGATAATTTCCCAAAGCATCTGCAGTCAAATACGGTACCTTTAGTTTACAAAACAGAATTATGCCTACGTAAATCGGTTCAATGAAAACCACAGGCGGAATGTCCGAAGAAATAGCCTTCTATTTCAAATATAAAGATTACGGTCAGTTCTTCGCAGACCGAGTGAGTTGGCCATGCGGTTAGGGTCGCGCAGCTGTGAGCTTGCATTCGAAAGATAGTGGGTTTGAACCGTACTGTCGGCAGCGCTGGAGATGGTTTTCTGTGGTTTTCCATTTTCACACCAGGCAAATGCTAAGCCTGCACCTTCATTAAGCTCACGGCCACTTAATTCCCACTCCTAGACCTTTCCAATCGCAACATCGCCATAGACTTATCTGTGTCGGTGCGACGTAAAGCAAATTGTAAAACACAAAAGTATTTGCAGTCCCTGCCATTTCTTATACCGAAATCTACCTGTGCTAGCGTGTCATTAAGCAATTAACAAAATGTACAAGTAGGGAAGAAATTTAACATTTAAAGTTGAGAAAGTATCGGGAATCTTGAAACAACGAAAAATATCATCATCATCAGAAATAAGAAATTAGAATCTCAGCTCGTGAAAATGACTGCTTGAACTTCAGCTTGCCAGTTAAAACAGTCATGAGAGATTTCAGAGCTTCAAAAAAATGTTTTAAAGAGACTGCGTCGGAGTTACGGCCACTTATCTGGACGTAGAATGCGTATCGCATGATAGATATTGAACAAATAAATTATTTAGTTGGCTTGAGTTTGAAATTTTACTGCTGATAATCAATTTCCTTATTCCAATAAAATGACGCTGTTCAAGGCTATGAGTTTCCACCGCTGGGACAGTTGATGTGCCATGACTAGGACTCCACAAGCGTGGAACTTTCCCCATGACGCTCGGTCGTCCAAATTTTTAGACGCTCCCAATAATCAACCTTTTAAAGCTCGACGTTGATGAGGACTTTTCTTTGAATTTCTGACAGGGCGCTCTAATCTCTCGAACGCCTTTTCGGTAATTTTGAAGAAACATTTCTTTACAAAAGTTCTCAATGTTCTCAAATGTTCACTAATTGTATTAGTTTTGATGTATACATGTAGACACGCTGAGGCAAATTATGCATAGCCTCAAACGACGTTCCACCACGGCAAAATCCAGATCTACAAAACTGTTAGGTAGTGATCTGCGCAAATGACGCCTGGAATCGAGAGAATCGTTTCCTACGACTTCGAGGTCGCACTCAATGTCGCATGCGAGGAATCGGTTCCGTGATGGCGTCACCAGACTGCTAGCTTTTATTGATAGTGGCTTTACGTCGCACCGACACAGACAGGTCTTATGGCGACGATGGGATAGGAAAGGCCTAGGAGTTGGAAGGAAGCGGCCGTGGCCTTAATTAAGGTACAACTCCAGCCAGCATTTGCCTGGTGTGAAGATGGGAAACCACGGAAAACCATTTTCAGGGCTGCCGACAGTGGGATTCGAACCCACTATCTCCCGGATGCAAGCTCACAGCCGTGGGCCTCTAACCACACGGCCAACTCGCCAGGTTCACCAGACTGTGATGGGAGCACTCACTAGAGTGAGTCGTAAATGACTTACTTGGACTTACTTGACTTAATTCCTCTCGTTCCCACTGGAACATAGAGCATCCGTGAAACGTCTCCATTGTGGTCGTCGACTTGCCAATGCTTTATCTTCCTTCCAGGTCTTCCCTGCTTCAAGAGCCTTCTCCTCTACAGTCCTCTTCCAGGTCTTCCTAGGACGACCTCTCCCCCGTGCCCCTTGCGGATTCCATTCTAATGCTGCGCGTTCTATAGATCCCGCTGGCTTTCTCAAAGTATGACCCATCCATTTCCATTTCCTCCTTTTGATTTCCACTGCGACTGAAACTTGGTTTGTTGTTCTCCATAGCTCGTCATTGGATATAATTTCAGGCCATCTGATGTTTATGATGCGGCGTAAGCAGCGATTTATAAATGTCTGCAAGAGATTAGTGATAGTTTCACAAGCATATAGGAGGACTGATTTAACATTTGTATCGAAAATTTTTATTTTCGTTTTCCTTGAAATATTGTTATTCTTCCATACTGGATATAGCTGCATAAAGGCTCAATTTGCTTTCCTTATTCTGGTTCTCACATCCTCTTCTGCCCCTACCTGGACACGCTTTATCGTCGGGTCATGATGTCATGTTCCAAGATGCTTGAGCTCTTACCCACACTAGACACTACAGGTCCAGGATTATACGGGAAGCTGTGGAAATACGTAGAAATCCTAACAATTTCAACAGGGACACCGGCTATCAATTAAGTAATACCTGGTTGCCAGCCATTAAGAATTTACGTAGGTAGTTCCCTTCCCGGTCCATTCACTATTGTTATTCGTCTCGGTGTTTTCGAAATTGGTACGTTCCTCGTTGTCAGATGTTTCAATCCAGGCTTGTGTCTATGTCATACACCTGCCAATGCCATGTGTTACGCAAACACGTACGTATGTGAACCGCTTAGACTGATTGTGATGATTCGGTTAGCTTCCGCTTCGAACGCTAGCGTTGTCACGCCTGGGGGCCATCTGGTGGAGAATGAACGTACCATTTTCCACTTCTATTATAACGTTCAAATTTAAAGTGTCATTGTCCCCAGTATCACTGTTTTTTAAAGTTACGTGAATTGTTATATTGTATCTATATTTGCCTCTTGTGTCTTGCACCTTGGCTGAATAATCAGCGTACAGGTATTCGGTTCAGAGACCTACAGGCTTGATTCCCGGTCTGGTCAAGGATTTTAACTGCGCATGGTTAATTTTTCTAGCTCGGGAACTGGGTGTTTGTGTTCGTCTCAGTACACTTTTCTTCATATGCACACTACACAACTACATACATATAGAGACGCAATAGTGTACATATCTCTCCACATAAGATGGACGTCATGAAGGGCATCAAGCCGTGAAACTGGACTAAATCTCTATCGACCTAAATGAAACTGGAGAAAAGTTCAGGAGGAAGAAGAAAGAGAAGAATCAGGGTAATAGTCTATATTTACCTGTACAACGTATTCATCATCACTGGTTGTTTATTTATTATTACAGTGGAACTTCGATATCTCGAATCACCTCGGGAGCTACGTTTTATTTCGAGTTATCGAAATTTCGAGATATAGAGAATGCCGTGTTTGAACATGTATAGCACATAATTGAATCATATGTATATACGGGCTTATACTGATACATTATTTTTAACAGCAGACAAACTACTGTATATTTTTTGACCACTTTAATTATAACATTTATTACGGCGACTCTTTAGAAGACAGGATACAGTACATACAGTAGTGAAACAAGAGAAGTACCTTCATTAAACCCTTTGGAAGACATTCGTTAGTCTCTCCTGTTTGTTACTGTTAACTTTTCCTCCCTTCACGCTGAAACTTCTCGTCAATACCACGCAGCCGAGATTCGTAATCGGAGCTGGTGATACGTGACTTCGGGGGTTGATTTCGTACGTAACCGGTAATTAATCCACACCCGTAAAACAGCTAGGATTCGCCGATTTTCCGATCACTAGAAGTTTTAGTTTTTCTGTTCCCGTCATTTTAGTTCCCAGCATCACTGTAAACCTTTCTCTACTTGTTAACTGTTCCTCACAAACTACAAATGCCATATTGCACAGTTAATGTTACACAACATGCAAGTTACACAGGGTGATTTTCCCACCGTGTACAAACTCTAGGGATTGATCGAGGAGAGAATACGGAACAGAAAAAGTCTAATGAAGGTATGTCCGGAAATACATGGTTTGTTTGTTAGGGACCATTTATTCAATTATCCTTCGTTACAGAAACGGCGGTATAACACGCGCTGTACCATGCAGCCACAGTTGAATATGTGTTGAAAATGTTTTCTATGTGCATCCACGCATGTGTGTACGCACCGTAGTATGTTCTGTCTCACACGTTTACATCGGCCAGGCTGCATCCGAACAGTGTCAAAGGCAGCATGAATACGCTGCTCCAGTGTCTCCTCATCTGGAATGGGCTCTGCGTACACGTTAGTTTTGAGATGGCCCCACAACCAGAAATCGCACGGGTTGAGATCTGGTGAACGAGCAAGCCATGCAACTGGACCACCTCGTCCGATCCATCGACCCGATTGAGATACATCCGGACGTTCACGGCGAAGTGGCCTGGAGCACCATCATGTAGCAGCCACATAACCCTGCGAATATCAATGGTACGTCGTCCAGCAGGGGAGGCAAAGTCACCCGCAAGAAACGCCGATAGTTCCGGCCTATTAGGCGGCGTGGAAGAAGACTGGTCCCAAACCACGGTCGCCAATTATCCCGGCCTACACATTCCGGCTGGACCACTGCTGACGATTCGTGGCACCAAACCATGAGGGTTCTGCATACACTCCCACAGATGACTGTTATGAAAGTTGAAGGTACCACTTCGCGTAAAGCTGACCTCATCTGTGAATAGGATGGATGCCACATATCCCGGAATCGTGGTTGCCTGGTGTATAAACTAGTGACTGATGTGGAAAGTCTGTCGTTAGTAAGCCCTGCACACGCTGTAAATGATAAGAGTAGTAACAACTGTCATGAAGAATGTTACACACAGTCGTCTAGCTTACCCTGTACTGAACGGCCAACTGCCTGGTACTGACACGGCGGTCGCCTTCCACAGTGTTAATCACGCTGTCCTCCACGTCTGGTGTCCCAACAGAGCAGGTACATCCTTCATGATTTCCTGCTTCCTTAAACGACCCTGTCTCAGACAGCGGCGAAACACTATTGCAAACATTGAATGCTGTGGTTGTTGTCGGCGGAGATAAGTCTACCGATACAACCGTGCTGCCCGTTACCATTTGCCTTGCCGTAAGTAAACACCATGTCGGCAAGCTCTCGAGTCGAATACGGAACCGTTGTGTACAGCGCTGTAACACATCTACGACCCGGTGAGTCAGCACGAGAAGTGACTCGGACACAACGGTACCAATGACTATGGCAGTAGAGGGCTCATGGTCATGACGTATGAGGAACAGTACCACCCTCTAGGAGGAAACCACGCATACTCTGGTGTAGCGCGTATTGGCCTGCAGTCTCTGTAACAAGGTATGATTGAGTACATGGTCACTAGCATGGACACCATGCATTTCCGGATACACGTTCATTAGACCATTTTTGTTCCGTATCCTCTGCGCGATCAGCCTCTAGAGTTTGTACGTGGTGGAGTATTTTTGCTTCAAGAAATCGAGAAATTCGTGTAACCGAATTTCGAGCAATAGAGAAGTAAATACACGTGAAGAACAGGACAAACGGTCAGGAAATTTAATTTACTTCGAGATACTGAAAATTCGAGTAATGGAGGTTCGAGATATCGAGGTTCGACTGTAGTTTGATATACAATGGACTCTAATTAGACACCGGATAAATCGAACAAAAGTTTATTTCCAGTTTGATATACAATGGACTCTAATTAGACACTGGATAATTCGAACAAAAGTTTATTTCCAGTTTGATATACAATGGACTCTAATTAGACACTGGATAATTCGAACAAAAGTTTATTTCCAGTTTGATATACAATGGACTCTAATTAGACACTGGATAATTCGAACAAAAGTTTATTTCCAGTTTGATATACAATGGACTCTAATTAGACACTGGATAATTCGAACAAAAGTTTATTTCCAGTTTGATATATAATGGACTCTAATTAGACACCGGATAAATCGAACAAAAGTTTATTTCCAGTTTGATATACAATGGACTCTAATTAGACACTGGATAATTCGAACAAAAGTTTATTTCCAGTTTGATATACAATGAACTCTAATTAGACACTGGATAATTCGAACAAAAGTTTATTTCCAGTTTGATATACAATGGACTCTAATTAGACACTGGATAATTCGAACAAAAGTTTATTTCCAGTTTGATATACAATGGACTCTAATTAGACACTGGATAATTCGAACAAAAGTTTATTTCCAGTTTGATATACAATGGACTCTAATTAGACACCGGATAAGTCGAACAAAAGTTTATTTCCAGTTTGATATACAATGGACTCTAATTAGACACTGGATAATTCGAACAAAAGTTTATTTCCAGTTTGATATACAATGGACTCTAATTAGACACTGGATAATTCGAACAAAAGTTTATTTCCAGTTTGATATATAATGGACTCTAATTAGACACCGGATAAATCGAACAAAAGTTTATTTCCAGTTTGATATACAATGGACTCTAATTAGACACTGGATAATTCGAACAAAAGTTTATTTCCAGTTTGATATACAATGGACTCTAATTAGACACTGGATAATTCGAACAAAAGTTTATTTCCAGTTTGATATACAATGGACTCTAATTAGACACTGGATAATTCGAACAAAAGTTTATTTCCAGTTTGATATACAATGGACTCTAATTAGACACTGGATAATTCGAACAAAAGTTTATTTCCAGTTTGATATACAATGGACTCTAATTAGACACTGGATAATTCGAACAAAAGTTTATTTCCAGTTTGATATACAATGGACTCTAATTAGACACTGGATAATTCGAACAAAAGTGTATTTCCAGTTTGATATACAATGGACTCTAATTAGACACTGGATAATTCGAACAAAAGTTTATTTCCAGTTTGATATGCAATGGACTCTAATTAGACACTGGATAAATCGAACAAAAGTTTATTTCCAGTTTGATATACAATGGACTCTAATTAGACACCGGATAAATCGAACAAAAGTTTATTTCCAGTTTGATATACAATGGACTCTAATTAGACACTGGATAATTCGAACAAAAGTTTATTTCCAGTTTGATATACAATGGACTCTAATTAGACACTGGATAATTCGAACAAAAGTTTATTTCCAGTTTGTTATACAATGGACTCTAATTAGACACTGGATAATTCGAACAAAAGTTTATTTCCAGTTTGATATACAATGGACTCTAATTAGACACTGGATAATTCGAACAAAAGTTTATTTCCAGTTTGATATACAATGGACTCTAATTAGACACTGGATAATTCGAACAAAAGTTTATTTCTCTTGAAATTTCTATTGTAATCAATTAAATATTCGCATTTAATTCGAACTTTCGAAGCTTAAATTTCGATAATTCGAAGTCTGAATTTTATCTCAAGTTAATTTTGTGACGGCTAGGCTGAGTGGCCCAAAACGAATGAGACGTTGGCCTTTTAACCCCAACTTGGCAGGTTTGATCCTGGCTCAGTCCGGTGGTATTGTAAGGCGGTCAGATACGTCAACCTCGTGTCGGTAAATTTGCTGGCACGTAAAAGAACTCCTGCAGGAAAATTTTTCTGGCAACTCGGCGTCTCCGAAAACCGTACAGGTACAGTAGTTAGTGAGAGATAAAGAAAATAACATTATTATTATTATTATTATTATTATTATTATTATTATTATTATTATTATTATTAATTTTGTAACGGTTCCACGAATTGAAGCCTTCAAATAATTCTCAAGAATTCCCAAGAATTTCCTATTTTGATTGCAACAACAAAGTATGAAGAATTGTATTGTAATTGGTACGTGGTCCTTAGCAGGCCTCGTCGAAGAAAAGAAGAAGAAGAATTTATTTTATACACTTGTAGAGTACTGTACTATATTTTACTTAAAATAGCCGTTCTTGGTTAATTCAAATTTTGGATTATTCGATTCTTTTCTGATTCCCCTTGGAGTTCTAATTAAAAAGAGTCCACTGCGTTAAGTTTCTCGTATAATGTAGGATGCTGTATTACCACAATGTTGTAGTACTGGGCGACACACTTTAATTGTGGTAAAGAAACCATGTTGTGCGCAAAATAAAAAATAAAAAAGGAACAAGCTTCCATTCACCCATTCTCCTACCACTCCCATGATGACCGACACAACTCGCTTTGTGCTGTTCACTCATTTACTGGAGCAGCTGACCTTATTTCCAAGAGTGGAAATACCCATCCTACCTGCGCCCCACAACCACATAATATTTCTTCTTTTGCATCCTTTTCTACGCGCTTGTCTCATCGATGCCTCACACATTAGCTTCTCCTAGTTCACAGAACGAGATGAATTGAGAAATAATTTTATGGAGCACGAAAGATTACAAGGATGTTTTCACAGCGCCTTTAGTCCTGGAATTTCTGAAGACTTAATAACTGAGTTAGAGGAAGATTTTGAGAACATACAAGTAGCAGTTCGAGGATATATAGAAACCTCTGTCAAGTGATTGGTAACAACAATGATCCACAAATTGAACACCATTAAGAATGCTCTGTTATTGAAAATTATCTGGATATGGCGATGGTTCTTGAGAACAGATTTTCTCCTATGTGATCGATGAATGAATGAATAAATAAATAAAATAATAAATTTATTAATTCATTCATTAAATAAATACAGGTAGACTCATTATAGCATGTGTCCGACTACTTCGATGATGGGTCAATTTAGTCGCCTTTGGTTCAGAGGGCCCCGGATTTGATTCCCGGCCAAGTCGGAGATTCTAACCCTTATTTGTTATTTCCACTGGCTCGGAGACTGGGCGTTCGAACTGTCCCCAACATTTCTGCAACTCTCATACCACACACATCACTATCCTCCACTAAAAACATGCAGTTCCTATACACGACAGATGCCGCCCACCCTCGTCGGATTATCTGCCTTACAAGGGATGCATCAGGCTAGGAATAGCCATATAAAATTATTATTGCGCCGTGGCTCACAGAGGAATAGGAAGTGTCTGGGTTGAATGGCTGGACAGAGGATTATTTAGAGCAACTTTTATTTTAACAAATTTTGAAATTTCATTTCTTTCCTTTCTTAAAACTGAGAGATAAAAAATTCAGTAGAACAACAAAGAACAGATAAAAAGGATAACAACGAGATCGTCAACTCTAACAATTCCTTGGACTTGAAAGTCCTAAATTAGGTCCAAAGTAACTTGGGATAAACACCTAGTCGTTAAATTACATATGAAAGGGCATAATTGCTCCTGACAGGCACAATATTGTGAAAGACCAAGGTTTGTTCTTAGCCGGTACACTCCATAAGAGACTCCGCTCTAAAATACTAGAGTCTAGCCTCGAACAGGCATTTTTTCTTTTGACACACTTTAATTACACTAGACAACCCATCTGGTGACCCCACTTCACAGTGTTCACACACGGTTGCCCCATAGTGGGCTTATCAATTGCAATGCTCCACAATAAGTTCAATTACTGTCCCGAAAGACAACCAAAATTATAACAGTTACCCTAAAGAATAAATAGGCGCATAATTACCCACACTACCAGGCCTTAAATAAAGGAAAAAGTTGCACATAACATGCCATCAACAAAAGGCAAGGAGGCGAAACCCAGCACTCCTTACATAAATTTCTGGAAGAAAAAGAACCTATGTAGGCTTATGGCCTAATGACGCAGAGGCTAATCCCATACTAAAGAGTGACTAACAGGAGGAACATTTAAAGCCGAGACGAGATTTTCAACATTTGAAAGTTGAAAGTTTTAGTCACCAAATTCTAAGTTGAACGGGAGACGACTGAGGGTCACCACTCGCGTTACCTTACATTACATGTTTCCCATTAGGGAATAGAACTAGAGTCCGAAGACTGTGCAGAAGGTCCAACATTTAAACCACCAAAATACACAATTACATTGGCCTAAGTAACGACTTAAACCTTCCCCTCAAACTACGCGCAGGCACAATCCCACGTTTAGGTAAATTCTGTCATTACCTTGTATCTTTTTCAAGCAGGCCGCGCCCCTGCCTCCCTAGCCCTCTATGGCCTCCATCAAGTCACACTTTCAAGCACTGGTGCAATTCAGACGAGACGGCCATAAGTTGCCCTGCTTATGTAGTCCCATAGAAGAGAGTTCCAGATTAAATTGAACTGATATGCTGATAGGCTGAATTTCCATACACACCCCGGGAGTACTTGCTAGAGAACACATTTACAAGCATATGATGGGTAGATTACAATAGAGGAGGAACCAACTGAAGTGTTAACAACTTCGGTATATTAAAACATCCTCAAAAATAGTTTATTAACTCGCAAAATAAACATTTATCTGTTAAGTAGTTTGTTTCCAATCGTATGAGTGAGCTAACATATCGATGGTAGAGCCATCTAACCATAGAAGAAGAAAGTGTTTGGGAGTTTAAAAGTCCATTTCCGTCGGCATAGATGGCCGTAGAGAAGGCGCGCAGTTTAAATAGCCAGGGACGGTGTACCCCTAATACAATTATTATTATTATTATTATTATTATTATTATTATTATTATTATTATTATTATTATTATTATTATTATTATTATTATTATTATTGTAGGTTGTAATGTCTTTCAGTGTTCAGTCTGGTGGTTGTGATTACTTCTTTAAGGGATAGTATTACGTGTTCAAAATACGATTGCATAGGCCATTCCAGAAAACACTGCTTTTTAAAGTCCAGTGCTCTGTCATATTGCTCTGTCGCCAAGTTGAGTAGCGCGCTAAATCTATGACTCCTCCGTTAGCTGGCTAGTCCTTGGTGATACAGTGGTTTCTTTCACTCTGACATCACTAGCCCCCGAACGATCAGCACACATTCCATTCTGACTTCACTCAACTGGTCTTGCACGTGAAACATTCTTCAATACTTTTGTTAAAACCATTTCGTCCAGTCAATATTGCGAGACTCATGCGTACTAGGTCGTCTGACGTGCCCGCAGCTCGCCGCGTTCTTCTCTACCTACTGCGACAAACACTAGCGCGCATCGCCCAAGTGCAATCTTAATTTGAATAACTAATACAACTGGGCAACCATTCCCTCTTGATTCTAATTTGAAGAAAAAGAATCATTTGGACCTCTCGAGGAAAGAACGTATCGCCGAAAGGGAAATGCCATGGAGGGGACGAAAATGAAATAAACTACCAAGGACTCGCAAAATCTAAATCTGTTGGATACAGAAAATAAGAATTTAGCAAGGTAAGTCGGTCAGATGGGAGAGATACAAGTGAGACACCCGATACAAATATGCTCTTTTTTCGATTTGCTTTACGATGCACCAACACAGACTGGTCTTATGGTAACGATGGGATAGGAGTGGAAATGAAGCGACCGTGGCCTTAAGTAATCTACAGTCCCGGAATATATCTGGTGTGAAAATGGGAAACCACGGAAAACCATCTTTCGGGCTGCCGACATTGGAGCTCGAACCCACTATCTCCTGAACACAAGGTGATAGCTGCGCGATGCAAACCACGCAGCCACTTACTCGATGTACAAATAAGTGAAAGTAATGGCAAATTCAGTTAGGGGGCCGTCGAAACCAACCGACTCTACCAAATTCAAACTCCCTGGGAGTTTCCCTTTTAGTCACCTGTTAATAAAACTGGATGTGCCATGGATTTATTCTACATTTACTTACTATTAGACATGAGAGTTGTATGCAAATGTATATCTTTACAGAGCCGGCACATTTAAACCAAATTTTGTGGTTTGACTAATCGTGTCAAATTACACCAATAGGGCAAAAGTTTAAAGTGCATACATATTCAAGGCAAAGTGCATATTTGTGCATATTCCCGTCGCATATAAAGCAAGCCATATTTGGTCTTCCTGCAAGTTTGCGAAGGAAGGGAAGGCCAGAGGTATTTGTGGGGTTGTTCATGAACAAAATTCATACACATAGTTCCTTCGCCTTTAAGCAATCCTCGCTCCTTACGACTCACTCCTTTCAATTTTCCAATAAACTAAGGAAAAGTCCTCAGCCAAGTATACATCATTGTCGTTCGGACTACCTCCTGCAAACTCACCACATTCATCAGAAGTGAAGCGAAGATGCCCAAAAGATGGAACTGCTACGATTCTCCTCCCTTACAAATTATAATATTGTCTTTTAATAAAAATGTAACAGACAGGTCTGCAGGTCTATTTATGAGGATGATGATGCTTGTTGTTTAAAGCAGCCTGGCATCTAGGTCCTGCCTTTGCTGGCGAAATGTAATGTTTACAGTGCTCTATGTCTTCTGGTATGGACTAGAATAAATTTCTTACTTTCATTGACCTGTCTCAGTCTCATCCTTGGCTTTGACAATATGAAAGTGACTGAGGTATGAGCGATGCTAATAATATCATTCCTTATGCAGTCAGTCCCTGTTATGAATGGTGTGAACATAACGTTCGAAGGATTGTTTGGTGCATCCATTTCAGTGGGCTTGGCAGACTGATATGTAATAGCAATTTCTGGCACAGTGAGGAAAGCAACGGGAAACTCACTCACTCCTCATTTCCCTAGAACACCTCTTCGTAACGCATAGGCTATTTATGACAGCTGTTCGTGGAGCTGTGGAGGATCAAACCAGCCTTCGGTCTGAATACCCAACATACATAACATCTAAATCATCGGCCCTTACAACGGTACGAGATGAACCGAAATGGAATGGTAATTAAAATTTACCCACTGAATAGAATTTAAAAGATGATGATGAACATAATGATTACGATTTTAAAATAATCAGTTGATGTAATTCGCAAAGCCTTATTTTCTTATAAAAATGATTTAAAATTGGACTAAATTTTTTTTTTTTTTTTTTTTTTTTTTTTTTTTTTTTTTTTTTGCTAGTTGCTTTCCGTCGCACCGACACAGATAGGTCTTATGGCGCCGATGGGACAGGGAAGGGCTAGGAGTGGGAGGGAAGCGACCATGGCCTTAATTAAGGTGTGACCGAGCTCGATAGCTGCAGTCGCTTAATTGCGGCCAGTATCCAGTATTCGGGAGATAGTAGGTTCGAACCCCACTGTCGGCAGCCCTGAAAATGGTCTTCCGTGGTTTCCCATTTTCACACCAGGCAAATGCTGGGGCTGTACCTTAATTAAGGCCACGGCCGCTTCCTTCCCACTCCTAGCCCTTTCCTCTCCCATCGTCGCCATAAGACCTATCTGTGTCGATGCGACGTAAAGCAACTAGCAAAAAAAAATTAAGGTGTGAAAATGGGAAACCACGGAAAACCATTTTCAGGGCTGCCGACAGTGAGGTTCGAACCTACTATCTCCCGAATACTGGATACCGCCCACACTTAAGTGACTGCAGCTATCGAGCTCGGTAAAATGTGTTAAAATAGAATAAAGCATTGTCCTTGAAATTATGTCATACATTTAATCAAATTAGAAGTTAAAAATAACACATTACAAATACACAAAGACAGACTAAACCAGAGTTAATCGAATAAAAACGTAGACAATAATAAAATAAGAATTAAAAACAATAGATAATTAATCCAGTTTTAAACACGATAAAACAAACCACTAAAACGGATGACGGATGACGAGGTCTTCTGACTGCTCGTCATCTCGTAGGATGAGAGTGACGGTATTCGAAAGTTCTAGACTATGGCGCTGATCGGCCAAGTCCACGCACTCCGTAAGGATGTGTACCGCGATAAGATGTCCGCCGCGATCACACACCGGGGGACTTCTCCCTTCAGTAAGGAGGAGTGCGTTGCTCTACCGTGGCCGATCCGAAGACGACATAACACCACTGCTTCTTCTTGTTTTCCTACCGCTCTTTCCCACACCTGTGGGGTCGCGGGAGCGAACTGCGTAGCACATATGGATTTGGCCCTGTTCTAGGACCGAATGTCCTTCCTGATACCAACCCTATATGGAGGGATGTAATTACTATTGCGATTTTCTTTGGTGGTTGGTAGTGTGATATGTTGTCTGGATGTGAAGAGGAAAGTGTTGGGAAGGACACAAACACCCAGTCTCCGAGCCACAGAGGAATTAATCAGAAGCGATTAAAATCCCCGACGCGGCCGGGAATCGAACCCGGGACCGTCTAAACCGAAGGGTAATACGCTGACCATTCAGCCAACGACGACATAACACCACTGCTTCTCTCGGAGAAACTCGAAGGCAAATCTTCCATACCTTCGTAGTTCCTTTAATCGTTCTGCTTATTTGAAAGAGGTAGGTCTGCTTACGTCCTTATTAATGTTTTGATATTTCTCGAGAGTCTTTTATTCGTGATGGTTGGTTTCCGATAAAAAAAAAAATACGGTTGTTAAACATTAGCCTCTGTAAAAATCCGGGAGAAAGGAAACAACTTATTTTAAAAGAATGAATGAGCGTTTACCATTAATCGTCTTAATCTCAAGCCTGTGGCCTTATTTGCTTTCTTTGCTCAGGAGAAATGTGCTACAGTAAAGCCAAGTCCAAGAACCACTAGGCTTTACTCTAGTGAATGTTATATTTATCTTGATCAATGAAATAAAAACAAAATCTTTTCTAAAATAAGTTTTCTAATCGTTACAGTTTCAATCTTCTACCAGTAAAAGATGTAACACTTCGATGTTGAGTTACAGGTAGTAGTATAAAAAATAGCGCCAAACAATTCAATGTTACATCGGGAAGTTCCAGTTTTGCGGCCTAATTTAAGAATATATTCCGAGGTTTAAAAGTACTTATTTGGATGCATATCTGAAGTGTTATAATGCATATTATTCTCAGGACTACTAATTACGTAAAAATGTATAATTTCTGGATACATGGAGACGTCCGCTATATTTTTCACATCAAAGCAGGGATTTGAATTTTACATTAAAAATTTGTAATGATCGGTTCAAAGTTGCAAATTTACAGGATTCGGTCATATCCCCCTGAAATTAAGACCGTTTATCTTCAGATAATTTTGAGTCCTCACTGAAGTCTGACTGTCTTTTATTTTATGAGATACTTCCTCTCATGCAGAGGCTGCCTTGCGACAAAGTATACTTTTACATTCATTTTTAGAAAAGAAATAGATATAGTTGAGGAATTTTGATAGTAACCTAATATTTTAACAAAGATTTCTTAGAATTATTAAGGGACCCCATAAGGCAATGATGGCAATTTCCCGTAATGTTGTCACTGGCAGATACATCTCTTTCCAAAAATTGGCGGCAAAAACGGGAATTGTTCCCCCTCCTCCAATCATCAGACCTACTATGTCGATTCCCTCTAGCTGGAATTTATCTTTGTAGTAAGGAATTGTTGCTAAGTAAATATTCTTTTACTCGAGTTTGAATTCTGCGTCCTGCAACTGTACAGTTGTCGTAAATATTCTTCATCTTCTTCTTCTTCTGTAGCTTTTCCCCACAGTTGTGGAGTCGCGTGTGCGAACAGTGTCGAACACGTGGAATTGGCCCTGTTCTGCGGCCGGATGCCCTTCCTGACACCAACCCTATATGGAGGAATATAACCACTATTGTGTGTTCCTGTGGTGATTGGTAATGTGGTGTGTTGTCAGAATATTACGAAGAGAGTATTGGGACAAACACAAACAGCCAGTCCCCGAGCCAGAAGAATTAATCAGACTCGATTAAAATCCCCGACCCAGCCGGGAATCGAACCCGGGACCCTCTGAACAGAAGGCTGACCATTCAGCCAAGGAGTCGGATAGTTGTTAAATATTCTTTCTTATAAAATGATCGTACACAGCAATAAGCCATTGATAGAATTGCATGATTAATATTACGTCATTTATTTCAATCTTAATGCAGGGACAGCTTACTCTCACGCTCTCTACAGTAATCTACTTGTCAAGGGGAGCTTGTTATTTCTTCAAGGGATATTTCGCAAATCACGAATAACAGTGTTGAGTGAAACATTGTGAATTTTATGGCAGCGTTACGAATTTAATTTAATGTCAAGTTGATGCTCTAAAACTTCCATGACCACGTTTACCAACCAAGAGCACCGCTAGCATAACGATCGCTATAGTTTATCAATGTCACCAGCAATGTCCTTCATGGTTTTAAAGGGATAGACACTGGATTTTTAAAACCGATTCTCTGCAGGTACGCCTCAAGCCAGGTCGCGGCTTGTGCAACTCAACTGTCTCCGTTAGTCGGCCACCATAATTGAGAAAGTGTATGGTAAATGTGAAGAGTACACAGGAAGAGACATTTGCAGTAGTGCTTGGTTATCAAATCAAGTTTTGCACGGTGACAGCGCGAAGAGGGGGGCCATGACATCATGTCTTGCGTAAGATACTGCACATGCAAGCTAACGGGACGTATCAGGGGTGGCACAGACTATCGGGGGCCACTAAACTATAATGTACTGGTAGCAATTATCTAACTTCATTGTTAGTGGCCGCATTGGCTAAACAGGTAGAAAGGTAAGGTAAGGGTGTATTCTGCCCGAAGGCAGGTCCGAACCTCCGCAGAGGTGTTCCTGGGCCGGAGTTTACGTCCGATAGGGTGGCCAGTTCCTTTCCGCTCCTCCATTCCCTTACTCCCCACTAACAGCGCGTGGCAACCTATCCAAATCTTGACCACGCCCAATGTTGCTTAACTTCGGAGATCTCACGTGATTCGGAAGAAGACGGCATTAAAAGGTATCAACACAAAACTGCCCTCTGTGTTGAATGCATCCACGGTATCCTCCGCCTGTCGTAAGAAGCGAATGAAAAGGCCTGTTTTACTTATTCGCTAGGGGAGATAGTGGGTTCGAACCCCACTGTCGGCAGCCCTGAAGATGGTTTTCTGTGGTTTCCTATTTTCACACCAGGCAAATGCTGGGGCTGTACTTTAATTTTTTTTTTTTTTTTTTTTTTTTTTTGCTAGTTGCTTTACGTCGCACCGACACAGACAGGTCTTATGGTGTATGTACTTTAATTAAGGCCACGGCCGCTTCCTTCCAACTCCTAGCCCTTTCCTGTACCATCGTCGCCATAAGACCTATCTGTGTCGGTGCAACGTAAAGCCATTAGCTTATTTGCTAGAATGCGGAGAGAGTTCGTATTTAGGATGAAGTTTGCACTCTTTATCTTGGGAGGAGGGCCGACTGCGGGACATTAGCTGAGTCCAATTGTATTAGGGTCCTCACTTTCATCTATTCTAGCGACTTCCCTTGGTCAACTCTTGTTCTTTTCCCGACTCCAACAGTATTAGAGAATTCAAGGCCTAGGGAGTCTTTCATTTTCACGCCCTTCATATTCCTTATCTTTCTTTGGCCGATACGTTCAGTTCTTGTAATGTCGGATCCCTTCCACTTTTTTCCCTCTGATTTGTGATAGTAGAGGAGCTTTGTCAGTTGTACTTCCTCTTCCACTACCAGCGCCATCTAGCCGAGTCACTCTTTCCTTCCACTTAACACTACTTGTGTCAGTCTTCTCATTTTCATCCTTCCTATGCCTCCTCTCTTGCACTGTTCTTTTCTGAACCCGGTATTATTCATTTTCACGTAATTCCCTTCAATCTTGGAAGAGTCCGATCTCGCCTATTTTGCCTCTCATTAGTGTAAAGAGATGACGGATGCCTTAGCTGTACTGCTCCTCAACACGATCACCATCACAAGCCGAATGTTTTTTCTTTTCTTTTTTTCTTTCCAGCATGTATTATTCTAAAGATAATATACACTTAGGATAGGCATGTGCTTGTACAACCGTCAAGGTCATACAATGGAGCGTGATACTATGAACTGCTTGTTATATAGAGTGTTGCAAAATATGTGAGGAATAATCGGGTGTTGGACAGTATACCTCAAAACAATATAAAGGTAGGTAAGGTAAGGGTTATTCTGCCCGAAGGCAGGTCCGAACCTCCGCAGAGGTGTTCCTGAGCCGGAGATTACGTACGGTAGGGTGGGCAGTTCCTTTCCGCTCCTCCATTCCCTTACCCCCCACCAACAGCGCGTGGCAACCCATCCAACTCCTGACCACGCGCAATGTTGCTTAACTTCGGAGATCTCGCTGGATCAGTTGTTTCAACACGGCTACGGCCGTTGGCAACAATATAAAAGTTCCCTCTAAACATATGACCTCCGGTCGATCGTTTGCGAGCTAAGCCTGTTCTTTATTTATTCGCTATATTGCGGAAAGGGTTCGTATTTAGGATTAAGTTTGGAATCAGGCTGCTGTTATGGAAATTCCAGCATGTCACCAGCGTGTGGAACAAGGTTGTCATCAATGCCTGGAGTGTTGGAGCGTGGCCGACAATCAATGGGGTGGCGTGTTCAGAGGTTTATTCAGGAGCATGTTGTACATTTTGAGAACTGCACTGAGTATTAGATTACAGTATCCCTGTTGCTAGAACAACACGCCGACAGCTACTCGACATGGGCCGTGCTAGGTAAGGCTATTACCAATATTCCCAGTACAAAGTTGGAAAGTCTGTAACTCGTAAACGATCCACCGTATGACGTATGTTTATAGGGATAATTTATTTAGTTTCGGGGTGTTCTATCCACCCCCAGATTTCTTACCATATATTTAGGAACAATCTGTATAAAGTTTGTTCAGATTTGGTTCTATTTTAGTTCAAATATTCATTAAGAACGAAGTGTGATATTTACATTTTACGTATTGCATTTTAGAGACTATTTTTGCACGTTAATGTAATTATTGACTCAAATTCATGAAACACAAAATCAGCATTATTTAAGATTTGAATGGTCTCATCTCGCAGTGTTTGGTGAAAGTTCAAGATATTTCTTTCATTGAACAAACTTTTACAGAGTTCAGTTGAAGAACGATGTACCGAGCAAGCGGCTGTGCGGTTTGGGTCACGTAGCTAACAGCTTGCATTCCGGAGATAGTGGGTTCGAACCCCACTGCCGACAGCCCTAAGGATGTCCTAGGTTTCCCATCCCCACTGCAGACAGCCCTAAAGATGGTTTTTGCGAGGTTTCCAATTTTCACACCAGGCAAATGCTTGGGTGGTACCTTAATTATTAAGGCCACAGTCGCTTCCTTTCCACTTCTAGCCATTTCCTATCCCATCGTCGCCGTAACACCTATCTGTGTCAGTGCGACGTAAATAATTTTTTAGAAACGTAAAGTACAAGGAATGTCGTGTATTATAAAGACATTTTTCAATTTTTCACAAACATGGAAGCTAAATGCGTAGAACGCCACTCTGCACTTGCAGATGACCGCTTCATGACGTGTCACGCACGTCAATCCATTCTGTCGGGTTAAAAGTACAGTTAACACCACCAGCACCAAAAAAAAGTAAATTCCTTTCATAATCCCCAGGTGGTGCAGCTCTTTTCGGTCTGAGCTTCATGTACCATTTCAACCACATACTAACCCTCCTGTCATTCTTAAATTTCTGGCTTGCATCCGGGAGATAGTAGGTTCGAATCCCACTATCGGCAGCCCTGAAAATGGTTTCCCGTGGTTTCCCATTTTCACACCAGGCAAATGCTGGGGCTGTACCTTAATTAAGGCCACGGCCGATTCCTTCCAACTCCTAGGCCTTTCCTATCCCATCGTCGCCATAAGACCTGTCTGTGTCGGTGCGACGTAAAGCCCCTACCAAAAAAAAATTAAATTCTGGCAGTACCTGAAATCGAACTGGAGCCCCCGAGGACGGTAACTAATAACACTATATTTACGCTCCGGAGGCGGACACAAGAATGCACTCTTCATCCATCAAATCCCTCTAGTAACTTGTTGACTAAGGCTGCGTTTCCACTAATGGCAGTAACGACTTGACCCGAGAGAAAGGGAGACTACAGTAGTCGAACGGAAAAGTGTTCACATTGCGAGCGGAAAATCTACCATGCGGTTAGTTCTAATGTATTTGCTACAGAAATGACATTTCTAAGTGCCGTATCTCCTGCACTTCTGGGAAGTGTCTTAGATCGAGGATTGATGTTTAAGATGTTCATGCTGCTAGTTTATGGTGAAAACCATTAGAAATAAATCTTTGTTAAAGTGTTTCGTACGTGTTGAATTACATGCCGTGGTAACTTCTTTCAAATTCTTTTTGAAGTAAAGATTCTCATCATCATCATCATCATCATCATCTGTTTACCCTCCAGGGTCGGTTTTTCCCTCGGACTTAGCGAGGGATCCCACCTCTACCGCCTCAAGGGCAGTGTCCTGGAGCTTCAGGCTCTTGGTCGGGGGATACAACTGGGAAGTATGACCAGTACCTCGCCCAGGCAGCCTCACCTGCTATGCTGAACAGGGGCCTTGTGGAGGGATGGGAAGATTGGAAGGGATAGGCAAGGAAGAGGGAAGGAAGCGGCCGTGGCCTTAAGTTAGGTACCATCCCGGCATTCGCCTGGAGAAGTGGGAAACCACAGAAAACCACTTCCAGGATGGCTGAGGTGGGAATCGAACCCACCTCTACTCAGTTGACCTCCCGAGGCTGAGTGGACCTTGTTCCAGCCCTCGTACCACTTTTCAAATTTCGTGGCAGAGCCGGGAATCGAACCCGGGCCTCCGGGGGTGGCAGCTAATCACGCTAACCACTACACCACAGAGGCGGACAGTAAAGATTCTCGTGTGATAATATTTATTTTTCTAATCCCAAATATCCTCACTAAGAACTCACTAAATCAATGAGGCATTGTGTGTCCATTTTCAGGTGTTCAATAGTTGAACGGTGTGAAGCGGAAAACACAACCTTGCTTTAGCTTTGGATTCCAGCTCAGTTCGGTCTAACAGTGCCACCTGGATACTTTGGTTTATACAAGTCGCGCCGGTCGTCTCGGCCCAGACCTGCTCGATGCTGCCGGTAGTATGAACTCACCCTTATCAGTATAGCGCAAAATACTGAGAATTTTGCCGAAGTGACACTGGCAAATCGGTTTCATAACAAGCCTTTCGTTCCAATGGAAGTCTGTGACATCCCTGAGAAAGGAATGTGCGATGGAACAGGCAAGATGCGCAAACACCTTTCTGTGAGGAAGATGCGGTGGTAGAGGTTGCGTAAAACGTGCTAAAGCCGTGAACCTGTCGCCAGCAACAGTTACGTCATTAGTGAGCGTGCGCAACACAATGTCACAGTAACCGTTATTTTATATCTTGTAGAAGATCTCACCAATCATTGTTATTGTAATAACAACAATAGAATAAAAGAGTAATGTATGATATTATATTTTCTGTCACACTATTTTGCAGTTCTACCCTCCTAGCAATGATATTGTTAGCAAGTTGCCTAACGTCAAGAGAAATATTTCTATTCAAGACGTAAACTACTATTTATTTTTTCAAATAATAATAATAATAATAATAATAATAATAATAATAATAATAATAATAATAATAATAATAATAATAATAATATTTGCAAGTATTTTACGCCGCACCGACAAATAGGTTTATGGCGACGATAGAAAAGGAAAGGGCTAGGAGTAGGAAGGAAACGGCGTGGCCTTAAGCCCCAGCATTTGTCTTGTGTGAAAATCGGAAACCATGGAAAAACATCTTCAGGGCTGTCGACAGTGGAGTTCGAACCCATTTTCTTCCGAATACTAGATACTGGTCGCACTTAAGCGACTGTAGCTATCGAGCTCGGTAATAATTATTGTATCAGGAATATACCTTTCCCGGCTATTTAAACTGCGCGCGGGCTGAGTGGCTCAGACGGTTGAGGCGCTGGTCTTCTGAGCACAACTTGGCAGGTTCGATACTGGCTCAGTCCGGTGGTATTTGAAGGTGCTCAAATACGAGAGCCTCGTGTCAGTAGATATTCTGGCACGTGTAAGAACTCCTGCGGGACTAAATTCCGGCAGCTCGGCGTCTCCGAAAATCGTAAAAATTGGTTAATGGGACGTAAAGCCAATAACGTTATGTTAAACTGTGCGCCCTCCCTACGGCCACCTATGCCAACTGACTTGAACTTGCAAAGTCCCAAAGATTTCGTCTTCTACGGTTAGATGGCTCTACCATCGATTTGCTAGCTGACTCTCATGTACTAAATACTAACTACTTGATAGAGTAATATTTATTTTGGGAGTTGGCAACCCTCTTCTGAGGATTGTTTTCTTTAATGTACCAAAATTGTCAACACTTCAGCTGGTTCCTCCTCTATTGTAATCTACCTATCAGATGCTTGGAAATTTGTTCGTTAGCCAATTAAAACCGAGGGTGTGAACAGGAATCCAACCTATTAGCAAAGTGTTCTGGAAACTTGCCCTCACGGAACTACAAAAGCAGGGCACTTTAGGGCCGTCTTGTCTGAATTGCCCCAATGCTTCGGAGTGTGACTTGACGGAGGACTAGGAGGCAGGGGCGCGGCCTGCTTGAAGAACATCCAGCGATACAAGGTAATGGCAGAATTTATCTAATCATATGATAGCGCCTGAGGGGAAGGTTTCAGCCGTTTTCTTTTAATGTAATTTTGTAGACTGGTGGTTTTAATGTAGAATTATCAGCGAAGTTTAAGGACTCTGTTTTTATTCCCTCCTGGGAGATGTGTAATGTAAGGGAATGACGAGTGGTGACCCTCTGTTTTTCCCATTCAAACTTGCATTGGGTGAGTAAAGTTCCCAACCTCAACATTCTTTAAATCTTGTCTTGGCTTCAAATGTTCCTCCTTTAGTCACCCCCTTGTAGTATAGTATTAGGCTCTGTATCTTTGGGCCGTAAGCCCACGTAGGTTTCTAGTAATTTCTATGAGGAGTCTCGTGTTTCGCCTCTTTGGCTTTTGTTTATGGCCGGTTACGTGCGAACGTTTCTGTTTACTTCTAAGGCCATGTAGTACGGGCGATTATGCCCCTGTTTATTCTGTAGCTGTTTCTACGTTTAATTCCCTTTAGGAAGAGTGATTAATATTAATTGTGGAGCAATTGATAAACCCAACATGGGGAAACCGTGTATGAACACTCCAAAGTGGGGTCACCCGATGGATTACCTAGTGTAATTTAAGTGTTTCAAAATAAACTGATTGCCTCTTCGAGGCTAAACTCCTATAATATGCAGCTCAGAATCCGGTGTAATATACCTGCTCCGAGAAAATCTTGCTCCTATAAAATGTTGTACCTATCAAGAGTGATAATGCTCTTCTCTATGTAAATTAAAACTTCTAAGTCCCCGATATTGTTAGGGCTGACGAGCTCATTAATAACCTGTTCTATTGCTTGTTATTCATTCAGATTTTCTATCTCCCAATTTTTAAAAAGGAAAAGAATTAATATTTCCAAATTTATTACATTAAATGCTGCTCTAAGTAATTCCTTGTCCTGCCATTCAACCCAAGCACATCCTATTCCTCTATGAGCCACGTAAACTCCGTAATAATAATAATAATAATAATAATAATAATAATAATAATAATAATAATAATAATAATAATAATAATAATAATAATAATAATGCCGTGTGACTATTGGCAGCCTGGTGCAGTTCTTGTAAGGCAGACCCTCCAACGAGGATGGGTGGCATCTGCCGTATGTGGGAAATTGCGTGATAATGGAGTAGAGTGTATTATCGTGTACGTAGAGGAAGAATAAAGTACAGTATGTTATAAGGATATGGGTCCGTAAATGCTTTATTTCCACGTTAGAATTCATTTTCTACAACTCTACATAGTGAATTAACACACGGGAACATGACTTACCAGCATATCACATGAAACTCTTCCTTATATGAAATATTCAAAATACCCTGAATTAGCACTGATCCATCCATCAATCCGTCACATCAGTGCATCCGGCATTCAATGCAACGGCGGGTTGTACCACGCTAAAACCGAGAGCTACACTATTCGACTACTTAGGATCAGGCAGACGTAACTACACGTTTAGCATTTTGTGGATACTGTCACAGCTTTAATCAATCCATAATCTATGAATCACACAAACGTATATCTACCCTCCATAATCCATGAATTAGCTGCCAGCGTTTCATTATGAAAATTACGAGGGGCGTACTACGTTGTTTTACACTTCATTTTTGGTACGTGTGGGTATGGTTCACATTTCACTTTTGAAGGTGGTAATAATAATAATAATAATAATAATAATAATAATAATAATAATAATAATAATTTCGTGTGGCTATTTCTAGCCGAGTGCAGCCCTTGTAAGGCAGACCCTCCGATGAGGGTGGGCGGCATCTGCCATGTGTAGGTAACTGCGTGTTATTGTGGTGGACGATAGTGTTGTGTGTGGTGTGTGAGTTGCAGGGATGTTGGGGACAGCACGAACACCCAGCCCCCGGGCCACTAGAATTAAACAATTAAGGTTAAAATCCCCGACCCGGCCGGGAATCGAACCCGGGACCCTCTGAACCGAAGGCCAGAACGCTGACCATTCAGCCAACGAGTCGGACTTTGAAGGTGGTGACGTGTAACTAGTAGCAGCACACGCACAGGGGCCAACGAATGCACCCGTCATAGCCATTTCATAACAACACTGTCAGCATAGAAGCAGACATCATGGAAAGCAACCGTCAGGGACAGCGCTATACGACTTGGTTCCTATGAAAAGAAGGCGTGACCACTGCAGAAATTCATCGACGCTTGGTTGCAGTCTGTGAAGAACATGCGCCGTCACGGAAAATAGTTTACAACTAGGTGGAAGTTTGGAAAACAGGGCACAAATCAGTGGACAAGGGAACCAATTCTGGAAGGAATGTGGCGGTGTCAACACCAGCCAACATTGCCCGGGTCGAACAGGCCATCCAAGGAAACAAATGCGCCACATTTACAGAAATGGAGGGAGCCACGGGAATTAGCCGAAACACCCTTCAGCGGATCGTGCACGGCCACTTACAGTTGGGGAAGCTGTCATCCACGTGGGTGCCTAGACTTTTGTCTGCAGACGAAAAGCAGAGACGTGTGGACGTATGCAGAGAACTTTCGCAACACCACGATCAAGGTCGAGCCGACTTCATGGCTTCATGCCCGGCCCCATACCAGGCGAGAGACCACTGCTGCCTTTGATCAAATGGGATTCGCGGTGCTACCACACTCACCATACTGTCTCGACTTGGCACCAAGTGATTATCAGCTGTTTGGGGACATGAAGAAACCTCTGCGTGGTCGCCGTTTTAGGATTTTTCTGAACTGAACACAGCAGCTATCAATGCATTGGTACGTAGAACTCCGAAAAACTGGTTTAAGGAAGGTCTGGAAAGACTGACACATAGATGGCAAAATGACATACAGTTACAAGGAGATTAGGTTGAGATGATGGACGTAACAAATGATGTGTAATGTACTTCCTTTGGGTAGAAAAATGTAAAGTGTAAAACAATGTAATACGCCCTTCTTAAGAATCCCAAACACGTAAAAGCTATTTCATCTGTATGATTGTTATAACAATATGGATCACACTGTTTTAAGCGCAGTTACATCTCTCCAACTCTAGACAAAGTGTGTTTTGATGATGATGATGCTTGTTGTTTTAAGGGGCCTAACATCGAAGGTCATCGGCCCCTCAAAGTGTGTTTACTTTTTTTTTTTTTTGCTAGTTGTTTTACGTCGCGCCGACACAGATAGGTCTTATGGCGACGATAGGACAGGGAAGGGCTAGGAGTGGGAAGGAAGCGGCCGTGGCCTTAATTAAGGTACAGCCCCAGCATTTGCCTGGTGTGAAAATAAAGTGTGTTTTAAGCTGATGCCTATAAATATACAAATACTCAGCAATATTGACGTGAGCATGTCTTTCTGCAAGCTAACAGTCTTATATACTTTTTTAAGTACACCTACGATGAATCAAAATCTTATGTTCTACCAACCAGAGGCACAGCTTATCAGTGACGTTCAAGAAACCCTAGGCGAGGGCTAACACCAGTTCACTGCAGTTTTCAGTGCATACGTGAAGCGAAGAGGAAATTGCTAGAGGCTTTACGTCGCACCGACACAGATAGGTCTTATGGCGACGATGGGATAGGAAAGGCCTAGGAGTTGGAAGGAAGCGGCCGTGGCCTTAATTAAGGTACAGCCCCAGCATTTGCCTGGTGTGAAAATGGGAAACCACGGAAAACCATCTTCAGGGCTGCCGATAGTGGGATTCGAACCTACTATCTCCCGGATGCAAGCTCACGGCCGCGCGCGAAGAGGAAATTCTTGCTAGATCTGTGTCATAAGGGTAGACCGGTAGATATGGTCCTCTGATTACAGGTTACATAAAGCCTAATATGCTCTATGTCCGACTCGTTGGCTTAATGGTCAGCGTACTGGCCTTCGGTACAGAGGGTACCGGGTTCGATTCCCGGCCGGGTAGGGGATTTTAACCTTAATTGGTTAATTCCAATGGCCCGGGGGCTGGGTGTTTGTGCAGTCCCCAACATCCCTGCAACTCACACACCACACATAACACAATCCTCCACCACAATAACACGCAGATACCTACACATGGCAGATGCCGCCCACCCTCATCGGAGGGTCTGCCTTACAAGGGCTGCAATCGGCTAGAAATAGCCACACGAAATTATTATATGCTCTATTATCTGCCTGAAATAGTGCCACCCTGTGTACGTAGACAAGTAGCTGCCAACAGGGAGAGGCTTAAAGTGGAACAGAACAGCGCCCACCCGCTGCATGGACATAGTCCTCTTCAGCAATGGCTGAGATCCTGGAAGAGCTTCCTGAGGACGTCTGAGGTGCTTACCGTATGACCAGAGAGGGCAAGACTGGAGCTGTGGAAGAAGGGGACTCCTCACCTCCGCGGGTGGATACCAGCAGCTGAGCAGTTACCACCTGGACATAATGAAATCTGGCTGGTGTGGAAGTCCCTGACCAGGCTACGATCAGAAGTGGGAAGATTTAGGGATAACTTGAAGAAATGGGGATTCAACACTAGTGATACAAGGTGTGAACATGGACAAGAACAAAGACGGGCCACATGCTTCAGTGCGCTCTGTGCCGCCTGAGCCACGGAGGTCCAAGTACGGTTCCAAAATTATACACCTATTATACGTCAAAACATTAGTCCCTTTGGTTATATTCGATGTGCAACCACAGTTCCCGCGGCTTTTGATCACAAAATTAATATTAATTATATAAAACTGTAGCCTATGTATTTTCTCCGCCAGTGGTACAGTAACGAAGTGGAATCATTACTGGCTTCCCAGTGAGGCAATCGCATTTCGAATATAGAGCATAAAAAAAGGGATTTTTCAATTAGAGTAATCTTCCTCTAATTCGAATTCCATCATTCAAACTTGTTTTCTTTCTTGTTATTGTCACACAGCTGCCTCATTGTCTGACTCGCTGGCTAAACGGTCAGCGAACTGGCCTTCGGTTCAGAGGGTCCCGGGTTCGATTCCCGGCCTGGTCGGGATTTTAACCTTAATTGGTTAATTCCAATGTCACGGGGGCTGCATGTATGTGTTGTCTTCATCATCATTTCATCCTCATCACGACTCGCAGGTCGCCTACGGGAGTCAAATAGAAAGACCTGCACCTGGCGAGCCGAAACCGTCCTGAGATATCCCGGCACTAAAAGCCATACGACATTTCATTTCAGGTGGCTCATTATTGCGTTGGCATGTCCTGGTTAGTGTGCTTTCTTTTTAAAACGAATAGCGATGTTTTCCTTGATAACAAAATCAGTATTTATATACCGTAACGGTTTACTTTCATGGACAAGGTCTTCGCTGTTTAAAAGTTACAATTTCTTAACCATCGCTTACGATTGCCTTGTAATTTCACACCCTAGGTCTCATCTTACTCATACTTGGTTGAAATGCGTGCGTGAAGGACTGAGGTTTACTCACGAGCGTCCTTGTGTGATTGGCCTGCTCTTTATGCAACACAAGGCATCAGTGGTGAAATTACAACAACCAATACATTCTTTGGACATTAGTCTATGTTACAGTAAGGCCCGGTTTCACAGTATACGCTTAAGCCTTGGATCGGGCTTAAGCGGAAGCTTAAACTCTGGATGAGTTTCACAGTGGGAAGTGCAAGTGGTAAGCCGAGCTTATCTGTGACTGGCTTTTAAGCTGTATGAAACTGAGGTTTAAGCTAAGGATTCAGTTCAGATGGTAGAGCGCTGGCCTTCTTATAGCCCAACTTGACAGGTTCGATCCTGTCTCACTCCTGTGGTGAAGGTGCTCAAATTCATAGTTAGTGGGACGTAAAACCAATAACATTAACATTAAATAACTTATATTTCTGAATATATTTCGAAGCTCGTGAAATAACACAGTTTCCGTGTTCCGATATACAGTAAAAGAGACAAAAATGTCGGTCGGTCACTTGCTTTCTTGGCTTACGCTGCGTGAACCATCAACGATAGACCCCAAGTGTAAGCGTACGAAATGTAGAGCATAGAAACCTCTACAAAAAAGTCCGCGATGGTATATACTTATTTCCTACCGTTTGCCCTCTAGAAGCGATTTTATGCTATACTCAGCGGTAAAAAAAAATATAACTCCTTAATATTAAAGAAATATTTCGATATTATCCTCGAATTCCTCATCGAAATAAATTGTTTGACCTCCTCCAGTATTTTATAAGGATTACAATAACCTTGTCAGGACATTATTTGCATGAATGGTTTAGAAGTTATGGCCATTTTAGACTGTAGTGGTAATACGTGTCAGCAGGACGGGCAAGTGACCTTTTTTAAACTTTATTTTTGTTACTATTATTGGAATCACATTTTCCGTTCATTTTTTCTACATTATCTTGGCTGATAAACGATGTATAACCTACAAGTCAATCAATCATAGGCTACGGATGTAAACAAAGATGAGAATTGAATCATTGCGCATGCGCAAGCATTACCAACTTCGGAGATGTCCAGCTTAGTAAAGCTGTGAAACTCGTAGTGTTTAAGCCAAAGAGTAAGCCTTGCTTAAGCGGCGTGCGTGGCTTACTAAAGCTTCGGCTTAAACTCAAACTGTGAAACCGGGCCTAAGAGTAATTTCATTCCGTGACTCAGGCGACAGTGCGCCGTCCTCTCACCGCTGGGTTCCGTGGTTCAAATCCCGGTCACTCCATGTGAGATTTGTGCTAGACAAAGTGGAGGCGGGACAGGTTTTTCTCCGGATACTTCGCATTTCCCTGTCGTCATTCATTTCACCAACACTCTCAAATATCATTTCATCTATCAGTTATTAATCATTGGCCCAGAGAACTGCGACAGGCTTTGGCAGCCGGCACAGTTCTTATCCTCGCCGCTAGATGGGGCTTCATTCATTCATTCATTTCCTAACCCAGTCTAATGATTGGAAACAGGCTATGTATTTTCATTTTCAACAGTAATTTCGTGTAACTATTGCTAGCCCGCTGCAGCCCATATACGGCAGATCCTCCGAAGACGGTGGGCGGCATCTACCGTGTACAGCAAACTGCGTGTTGCCTGGGTGAGTTGCTCAGACGGCTGACGCGTAGGCCTTATGCCACCAACTCGGCAAGTTCGATCCTAGCTCAGTTCGGTGGTATTTGAAGGTGCTCAAATACGTCTACCTCGTGTTGGTAGATTTACTGGCAAGTAAACTAACTCCTGCTGGAATATATTCCGGTATCTTGGCGCCTCCGAAAACCGTAAAAATAGTTAGTGGGTCGTAAAGGTATTATTATTATTATTATTATTATTATTATTATTATTATTATTATTATTATTATTATTATTATTATCCTACCGCTTGTCCCACAACTGTGGGGTCGCGGGTGTGAACTGTATCGCACATGTGGATTAAGCCCTGTTTTACGGCCGGGCGCCTTTCCTGACACCTGCCTTATATGGAGAGATGTAATCACAGTTGCGTGTTTCTGTGGTGGTTGGTAGTGTGCCGTATTGTCTGAATATGAAGAGGAAAGTGTTGGAACAAACACAAACACCCAGTCCCCGAGCCATAAGCATTAATGAGACTTGATTAAAATCCCCGACCCACCCTGAAATCGAACCGGAACTCTCTAGCCGAAGGCTTCAATGCTGACCATTCGGCCAAGGAGGTGATTATTATTATTATTATTATTATTATTATTATTATTATTATTATTATTATTATTAAACTGCGTGTTGTGTGTGTTGTGCGAGGTGTAGAAATGTTGGGTCAACACAAGCACTCAGCTCCTAATCCTAGGGAATTAATGGTTTAAGAATACAATTCCTCGACCAGGGCGGGTATCGAAGTCGGTGTCCCTGGCACCGAAGGCCAAGACGCTGACCAGCCATGCAGCCGGACGTAGGTTACAGTGTCCATCTCTACGTATTTTTTGCAACTGACATTCTTGCAGAAGGGATGGAGCATCAGAATCTGCGATTCTCCGGCAGCTGAGAAGAACGCGCTATCACTTCATAACTGCTGAAAAAGCTAAAAGTTAAGAGCACACACCATATCCTTCTCCCCCAAGCTACGGATAACCGCCAGCTGTGGGTATGCCACTGTCCCTCTCATTGCCTGAGTAATTGTGCATATAGCTTTTACCGACATACACATATTACTGACTGCAGCTAAGTACTTGCTTACATTACTAGGGTTATTCCATTCATTCTTACTACAGTTTCTTGATATCTTGAATATAAGCCTACTTATAATATCATTTTGTGCAAGTGCCTGCATGGGCACATAATTATGACAACTCTACCCCCTCCCCCCCAGTCACGGATTTCCACCAACCAGGGGGGCAAAGCCTCCTATCTCTCCCCTCCACGGATTTCCGGCAGCTCAGGAGAACACGCTAATATCTCATAACTACTATACAAGCTAAGAGCGTCCATACACACACCATATCCTACTCCCCCAGCTACGAATTACCGCGAGCTGTGGGTACGCATACACATATTTCTAACTATAGCTAACTACTTGCTTACATTACTAGGGTTATTCCATTAATTTTTATCCATTTTATAATTTCAATATCATTTTCTAATACTTCTTATAGTTCACTATTACTTAAAAAAATTCTAATCACTATAGTTTCTTTATATACTTTTAGGAGATGAAATTCTTCTCTCATTTCCCCACACAACACACATCTTGTGTTGTCCTTTCCCGTTGTCTATCCCTTGTCTTTGTGGATTTCCATCATCCACCATATCACCCCTCCCCTCTTCTTTCTCTTCTGTTTACGTTACTTATCCTTACATTAGTTTCCTGGTTTATCATATTATACTGCTAATAATAAGAGTTGGTGTCCTGACATTTCTTAGAGGGAAGTCCGTTTACTGCCTGCCGAGGCGGGATAAAGGGAGTGGCTGTGTGGTTGCCATGGAAACGAGGGTGGGTGCCTGGGGTTGCCATGGAGATAAAACTTCAGGGCAGCTCGTTTTGCTGGGGTTGCCAAACCTGTCACTGTCACTGATAAGAACCTGATTGTTTGAGTGATCGCAAATGGGACGACACCGCCTGGCCAGGTAGTCTACAACAGATCACAGCGGTCAGAATGAAGGAGGGAACAAGTGAGCCGGAAGCGAGGGGTAAGAGTATATAGAAAAGAATGCTGGAATGTGGCAACGTCGTGAAATGACACGTGCAGTGCTCCTCCCTCCAACCTTACCTGTCAGATGCCAACTTTAGTTAAGTCTAGTATAAATACCGAGAGGGTCGGCTTGCTTCTGCATTCAAACTCCAACACCTGTCTTTGTATATCCTTGACCCTTCGTGCAATTCTCTTCCATAATGTAGCCTATCCCCTAACCAGTCTGTCTCCCAATAATTACCCAGATGGTGCCAATATCCCCTCTCCTCCATCCCAAGCTTAACGTCCATATCAAACAGTAATTAATAGTTTCAATTTTCATTCAGTTTCGTTTCCTAATACTTCCAGTACGGTATTTTACTCAAAATTCAAGAATCACAATATTAGGTCCCAGGTATAACGTCAAACCATACCGAACCGAATGTGCAGCTGTGTAAGGTTCCCCTCTCCCAAGTATTAACAGCCTCCTCGGAAGAAGGGTGAGCGGGTAGAGGTTCAGCGTAGAGATGAGAAATCACCCCTAAAGGTGGGAGAATCAATTGCCTTGGTCGAGTGCATAGGATGCAGGAGCCAGGGATCCTCTGGATTTCCATAGAACCAGCAGTTCGTATCTCCATGTGACGACGAACAAGACAGGAGTTGGACATTTTGAACACCTTTTGTAGAGTAAAGAGCGGAGTACATTAGTACATGCAAGATAGCCTCGACATCTGAGCTTCTAGCTCACCAAGGGGTCTGATGTCTCGGTAAGAACGCGTATCCAGATCCAAGTTTATACACATTTTTTAAAGTAGACTTAAGTTGTTCGACAACAGGTACACGGAAAGAAAAGTTAAGACGCTTTTAGTGTTTGTGTAGAACGCCGAAGATATTTAATTTACGCTTATGTTTAATATCCCAATTGACAGTTAAAAGAGGATGCTACCATTTGCAAAACAAAATTGAAACACTGAAACGTATTTTTTATGAAATAGCGCTTCAAAATAGGGCAAATTTTGTGCTAATTATGTGACGTCACACGCATACTCTGAGATAAGATGGCGCTGTGTTGACTCGCGCGTTCATTTCGAGGTTAACTGTCGTGAATACGTCTTAGTCAGTTGTGTAGAATAACACATTTAAAAATAGTAAAGAAAGAATTTATTAGGATTCGGCAAAAACGTGCAAAAGAAAGAGTTGAAACGAGAAAAGCGAATGATGATAAAGTTCAACCTGAAATAACTTATAGAAATGAAACATTATTTAAACTAAGGCAAAAGAATAACATAGAAAAAAATTAAAAATAGAAAGAATAGTAAGAACATGCATCAATATGAAGTACCAAAAAGAAGGAGAATAGCGTATCATCCCAAATGCAGCAGTATATCAGAAAATAGAACCTATAACGGATTTCATAATAAAGAAGAGAATATCATTCTCTGTTCACGTGTTGCAAACACCTCAAGACAGGTTAACACACACAATTTTGGAGAAGTTTTGAAATAAAAAACATGTCTTGATAAAAGAAATAAAAGGAGACATGAAAGAATTAGACATAACCCTGGAGGATTTAAAGAATAAATGAAACAAAGTAAATAAATTGAAGAATAGCAAAATTAGACGTCTACCAAAAATGCATACAAGAGAAACAACTAAAAGGCTATTTTCAGAAGAAGAACGAAACGAAGATAGGATAGAATGAAGAAATACTGGAAGAACAGAAAGGAAAAAAAAAACATAAAACATCATACAAGACCGGACAGAAATTGACTACAGTGGTCCAATGCGGCCGTCAAAGCGCAATAATAATATTAAAAAAGAAATGAAGCGTTATATCATAAACCCATACTACAGCGAGTTATTACCCACATTTCAAGTATACAACATTCTATTGAATAAAATGTACTATCCACATAATATTTGTCTTTCATATCTAAAAAAATAAGTCTAGGAAACCCTGAAAACCCGGCGGCCGTTACAATAGTGACAGCCTACCTCCAACTTCTTCTTCTTTGTTCGTCAGGAATCCAACCATGAATCATGCCGTGTATTTATGGAACGCCCTGTTTAAGAGGTACTTTACATGCCGACATCTTACAACATGGAGTGTTAAATAGACATTGACCAACCTCAAAAATCCGACTCCCTCTGTCGGATTTGAACCCACGTTGTCTGGATCTCAAGACCGACACTCTAATATTAATCCACAAACATATTCCCCACAAAAAAGCAATGAGTATACGCTTGCGTTTCAGTTTTTGGGAAATGAATTGACCTCGATGTAGTATAATTGTTACTTCTTCGTCTCCCGACGAGCAATAGTCAGACCGGAACGAACTAGATGGAGCCGCCGTAATTTACTTTGTTCTCTGTTAAAAACTCAGGTAAGTTTATTATTTCCCTAAACAAAAGGATTTTATGATGATAATAAATGTTTGAAGTAATGAGGAATAGCGTTGAACATTTTAACTGAGAAGCGTCATTTAAAAACAGAGTAGAATCTGGTTATAACCACATTCAAAAGACCTGATAAATTGCGTCGTTAACCAAGATTTATATGATCAGTTGAATGTGTGTCTATAATATTATATTAATGTAAGTACTGTTTGAAAAGGTTTCGTGGTAATACAAATCAAATGTTTGCCAATTCACGTGTTATAAAATAATAATGCAGAAGAAGAAGGCACTAAAACCTCATCTTTAGACTACCTATTCAAAACATCACACAATGTACACAATTCAACAATAAGTGTTTATATATGTAAAGTTTGATAAACGTGAAATAGCCAAAGAAGAGTTAAAAGACATATTCAGAAGAGAAAACAAATCTGTGCATGTCTGTATATACGAAAACATTGTAAAAATGTATAATTTTTTTGCTCAATAAACGGGAGGCTAGCGGGGTCCACTATAATGGGTGCGGTGTTACGCGGTTTTGGCCTGGGGTGTCCCTCGGCAGGTGGTGGTGATCTCTGCGCCAGAGGATAAAATAAATCCAGCAAGAAGTTACTACGTATGTACAAACATACAACTAACCAAACATAACAAAACAATAATACTCTCCTTTCAATGGCCCAAGAACCACTAGTTTGGCTAACGGCCCGCCTATCCAAACGGGTAGGAATAAAAATAATATGGTTCGATTTGGTAGAAGAAATTTTCATTAGCCAAGTTTTACCTAGGAGTCTCGGGTTCGATGTCCGGTCGGATGTTGGATGTTTTACATTCCACGATGACACATAGGACTAGTAGGCCTAGCAGAGGAGCTGGGGTGCCACGCTTACGTGGAGCTGAAAAGATTGCTACAAGACTGGCACTATTGGAGAATGGCCGTGAAACAGGTTTGACAACCTTCGAAGAATAAAATATAGTCTTATGGCTTGTAACCGACCAATATGAACGCATTCAAATGAAATAATGTTTAAGTACACGTTAACAATTTATCTCTCAAAAAATCAAATACTTAAATATTAACATCAAAGTTCATTAAGACGGGCGGCCATTTTTTTTTTTTTTTTTTTTTTTTGCCAGAAAATCGCCCTCTAGTAGTAGAGGGCGATGGCCAGAACAAAACTTCAAGTTAGCCCTACCTGTTAAGATATACGAAATAACAACTGCAAATTGTTTTGCAAAATAATACTAATAATAATCCGCCTCTGTAGTGTTGTGGTTAGTGTGATTAGCTGCCACCATCGGAGGACCAGGTTCGATTTCCAGCTCTACCACGAAATTTCAAAAGTGGCACGAGGACTAAACCGGGATCCACTCAGTCTCGGGAGGTAAACTGAATAGAGGGGGGTGGGATTCAATTCCCAACTCCCCCATCCTCGAAGTAGTTTTCCGTGGTTTCTCACTTTTCCTCCAGGCAAATATCGGGATATTACCTAACTTAAGGCCACGACCGCCTCTTTTCCCCTTTCTTGTCTATTCCTTCTAATCTTCCCCTACCCCCACAAGGCCCCTGTTCCGCATAGCAGGTGAGAACACCTGGACGAGGTAGTGGTCCCCTTCCCAGTTGTATTCCCGGACAAAAGTCTCACGCTCCAGGACACGGCCTTTGAGGCGGTAGAGCTGGGATCCCTCACTGAATCCAGAGGAAAAACAAAACCTGAAAGTAAAACGGATAAATAATAATAATAATAATAATAATAATAATAATAATAATAATCTTACTTCCTCAGCTACCGTGTGCAGATATTTTTATTCGACGCCATTTAGGCTACCTACTTGACAATTTTTATGTTCCGTTATACTCTACCAGAGAAACGGGTCTCCTTCGGGGATTTATGGCAAAGCTTTTAATTAATTTTATCTGATGAAAATGTAATAAAAGTACATTCTTGGTAATCGACTAACAGAAAATTATCAATACCGTTATCACCCTGGACGCACCCGATGGCGGATAAAGTGTTCTCCATCAGAATGTTTGCCTGCAGGTAGGCGAGGTGGTGGTATAAAATTTCTCATCACTAGATTCTGCGCCAAAAGCCTGGATTCAGGTCTAAACCACCCCGCAGTGTTCATATGACGATGTTACCGAGCTCGATAGCTGCAGTCGCTTAATTGCGGCCAGTATACAGTATTCGGGAGATAGTAGGTTCGAACCCCACTGTCGGCAGCCCTGAAAATGGTTTTCCGTGGTTTCCCATTTTCACACCAGGCTGTACCTTAATTAAGGCCACGGCCGCTTCCTTCCCACTCCTAGCCCTTCCCTGTCCCATCGTCGCCATAAGACCTATCTGTGTCGGTGCGACGTAAAGCAACTTGCAAAAAAAAAAAAAAAAAATGCATATGACGATGTTAGACCTAGTGAGTTGGCCGTGCGGTTAAGAGCGCGTAGCTGTTGTAATCGGAAGGCAGTGGGATCGAACCTCACTATCGGCAGCCCTGAAAATTATTTTCCGTGCTGGAGCTGTACCTTAATTAAGGCCATGGCCACTTCTTTCCTACTCCTAGCCCTTTCCTATCCCCTAATCGTCATAATACCTATCGGTGTCGGTGCAACCTAAAGTAACTTGTAAAAGAAAAAAGTTATTCGTCCATCGGATGGGGAGATTAACATTGAACAGGCAACTTGGTATTATTCGACACGAGTAGGCTATGTTACAACAGCGGATTTCATCCTCTTCCTACCTCATCATCCCACATCAGACGCGCAGGTCGCCCATGGGTGTCAGAAAGACCTGCACCAGGTTAGTCGAGAACATGTCCTCGGACACTCTCGACACTAAAATTAATGGATGGAAACACTTTTGAAAGGGCATCATATTTCAGAGTGGTATCCGGATGTGGAAATCGGAATCAAAATCAGCATTGCAAGAAATGGGCTTCTTCTTGCTTGCAAATGGTGATAGCGGATTCGATACTCGATACTGTGTCGTAAAGCGTTATATGTTACTGGTGCTGCATTACAGGATAGACATTAAAGATATCTTCTTCAATGGAGATTTATCGCAGAATGTTGAAGATCCTACCGTACACCATGTCACCAACGAGGAGGTACTCTGTTGTGCTGGAAAATGATGTGAAGCCATAGCTCTCGCAAAACTAAGCAAAGAAGGATATTTCGATCACACTTTGCCAAATTACAGGTATAGGCTGGTACAACCGATCATAGAAGGCGAGTTCGAAGGGAAACCAGCACATGGGCGGAAAGGTAATTTGAAATCCGCGATACAGAAACTGTGATAACGGAAAATCTCCATGATGTTCGCCCACCTACCGTATGTGAAGCGATGGCACTAGAAGAAGAAGAAGAAGGAAAATACCTTATACACTGACTGACAGAGCAAATGCAACACCAAGAAGGAGTGGTCAGAACATTATGCCAATTGCAGGGTAAACTGACGTCACTGAGGTATGCTCATGATGTGAAATGCGCCGCTGTGCTGCGCACGTAGCGAACGATAAATGGGACACGGCGTTGGCGAATGGCCCACTTCGTACCGTGATTTCTCAGCCGACAGTCATTGTAGAACGTGTTGTCGTGTGCCACAGGACACGTGTATAGCTAAGAATGCTAGGCCGCCGTCAACGGAGGCATTTCCAGCAGACAGACGACTTTACGAGGGGTATGGTGATCGGGCTGAGAAGGGCAGGTTGGTCGCTTCGTCAAATCGCAGCCGATACCCATAGGGATGTGTCCACGGTGCAGCGCCTGTGGCGAAGATGGTTGGCGCAGGGACATGTGGCACGTGCGAGGGGTCCAGGCGCAGCCCGAGTGACGTCAGCACGCGAGGATCAGCGCATCCGCCGCCAAGCGGTGGCAGCCCCAAACGCCACGTCAACCGCCATTCTTCAGCATGTGCAAGACACCCTGGCTGTTCCAATATCGACCAGAACAACTTCCCGTCGATTGGTTGAAGGAGGCCTGCACTCCCGGCGTCCGCTCAGAAGACTACCATTGACTCCACAGCATAGACGTGCACGCCTGGCATGGTGCCGGGCTAGAGCGACTTGGATGAGGGAATGGCGGAACGTCGTGTTCTCCGATGAGTCACGCTTCTGTTCTGTCAGTGATAGTCACCGCAGACGAGTGTGGCGTCGGCGTGGAGAAAGGTCAAATCCGCCCGTAACTGTGGAGCGCCCTACCGCTAGACAACGCGGCATCATGGTTTGGGGCGCTATTGCGTATGATTCCACGTCACCTCTAGTGCGTATTCAAGGCACGTTAAATGCCCACCGCTACGTGCAGCATGTGCTGCGGCCGGTGGCACTCCCGTACCTTCAGAGGCTGCCCAATGCTCTGTTTCAGCAGGATAATGCCCGCCCACACACTGCTTGCATCTCCCAACAGGCTCTACGAGATGTACAGATGCTTCCGTGGCCAGCGTACTCTCCGGATCTCTCACCAATCGAACACGTGTGGGATCTCATTGGACGCCGTTTGCAAACTCTGCCCCAGCCTCGTACGGACGACCAACTGTGGCAAATGGTTGACAGAGAATGGAGAACCATCCCTCAGGACACCATCCGCACTCTTATTGACTCTGTATCTTGATGTGTTTCTGCGTGCATCGCCGCTCGCGGTGGTCCTACATCCTACTGAGTCGATGCCGTGCGCATTGTGTAACCTGCATATCGGTTTGAAATAAACATCAATTATTCGTCCGTACCGTCTCTGTTTTTTCCCCAACCTTCATCCCTTTCGAACCACTCCTTCTTGGTGTTGTATTTGCTCTGTCAGTCAGTGTATATGCCTGCGAGGTGTTTCAAAAATATATCGCATAATTTCAGGACTGGATTCCTCACATATAGAGAACGAAAATTGACTATATATAAACATGGGTGCAGAAATGCGTACTTTCTTGGCCTCCACGATCACCTGATCTAAACCTGTTGGACGTCATTGTGTTACGCGGGGTTACGCCAAATATTTGGTGTATACGACTGCTATGGAGGATAAAGCAAAACTTCACGGCAGAATTGTTAGGTCCTTTGAAACAATACCTGCAACACTGGGCATATTCGAGTGTATTTGACGAGCACATGCCTTCAGTATGACAACTGAAGAGCGTTTTGAACACCTCTTGTAAGGTAATGAGCGGAGTAGATCAGTACGTTATTTACGCATTTCCGGGCCCAAATTTATACTGTATACACGTTTTCCTACTCTATACAGGGTGGTCGGAAATAACGTGAACCGGGTATACGAGCGTTAGAAGTAGGGTTGGGCAGACCGGAATAGTCAGCTGTTCCGGAACATTAGGAGCTTGAGGTGGAGTGTTTCGGTACAGTGTGCCGACACACGGCACACGGAACTGTAACTGCGCGGTAGAGAGAACTTCGTGAGGCAACATGACATACTCCAGGTCAGCAGGAATATGCTGCTGTACCGGACGTGCTGTGTGTAGTTACGGCCAGCGTAAAGCTGCACGGAACGGAAATGAACAGTAGGAACACTGAAATTTGCGTCCAATAATAACGTTTAAAGGCTGCTTTTAGATGAAGATTTTTTCGGTCAATATGAAATACTCATAACATGGTTACAATGGCAGTACAGGTGTTGAAAAGTAACTAATCCAAGTAAGTTTTCACCAGTTGAATGTATCGGCCTGTATTGTGAGTAATTAGGGGCAGGATAAAACTTCACGGTTCGTGAAAAAGCAGTCGGAACTCTGAAATAGGCACCCAGAAAAACATGTCTAAATGTTGTTTTTAGGATTGAAATACACCTGTCACATTTACACTGGCAGTAAATGTGTTTACAAAAGTCACAATGATATTTTCACCAATTAAACATATACTCGCACAGTTGAGGAAACATTCGTCAGTACTCTATTTACGTACAGTACACAATATACAAGCGGACCACGAAAATAAAAAAGTAACCCATACAAGCAAAATACGAAGATAAAAATTAAACACTATATAAAAGTGGAACAAATCAAACCACACCCCGTGGCACTACAGCCCTTGAAGGGCCTTGGACTACCAAGCGACCGCTGCTCATCCCGAAGGCCTGCAGATTACGAAGTGTCGTGTGGTCAGCACGACGAATCCTCTCAGCCGTTATTCTTGGCTTTCTAGACCGGGGTCCCTATCTCACCGTCAGATAGCTCCTCAATTCTAATCACGTAGGCTGAGTGGACCTCGAAACAGCCCTCAGATCCAGGTAAAAATCGCTGACCTAGCCGGAATCGAACCCGGGGCCTCCGGGTAAGAGGTAGTCACGCTCTTCCACTGTTCCACTGCACAAATGCAAGTGGAACAGGAGATTAAAAATAAAACTACACCTATAGAAACAGGACATGAAAATATAAATGTGGGATGTTTAAGTTTCAAATGTCTTGTCATTGTGCCGTTTGAAGATCCCTTTGCAGACAAAATAGAAGAACATAAATTACATTTCACTCTGTCCGGTTTTATTCCAGTAAATAATTCGTAAACAGGACTCCGGTGCGACATTACTCAAAGTTTACCGTCCTTCGTACGGTATATATTACTAGGCTTAAATGAAAACACTCTTACAGAACAGTTGAAATCAAAACAGAACACATTACGTTACTCGCATGTACCGAAGGTCATTTGTCGGTGCAACGGAACTCACAGAATACGGAACACGGAACACTCCAGCACGTGGTGGCACACAGTCGGTATCGACAATCAGTTAGTAGGCGAAGGGCAGTGCTTAGTGGCACTTCTGACGGGATAGCGAGTCACTGTCTCGGTCTCGCTTGATAATGTTTCAGAACACCTGACGCTCCGTGTTCCCGAACAGCGGAACATAACTGTGCACCGCCACAGTGTTCCGAAACAGGGACAAAGAGCCCAACCCTAGTTAGAAGGTTGGTTATGCTCATAAATAATTTGATCTCACACCGTTGTCATTTTATCAGCTGCTGAAGTTAGCCATTCGCGGGAGAATTCTAATGGGCTTTGTGAGACGCTGTTGGTAAATCAGTGCATGGCTTAAGATGGGCATGAGAGCACCAGTCGAAGACTAAAACTTCGCCAGGGGACGGGTGTATATACAGACATCCTTGCTGGCAGGATCGCGCAATAGCAAGTACGCTACAGAGACACTGACTGAAATCTACGGTGTGTTTGTGTTTGATGCTGAATTCTCGGTAAGGTTGTCAAGCCGGTCTTTACTCACGTACAGATTTAGTAACACCGCCTTGCAAAGCCCATTTGAATTCGCCCGCGAAGCGATTAGATTGGCTAACTTGAGCAGCTGATAACATAACAACGGTACGAGATATCGAATTATTTCTTTCAAATTATTTAGCAGTATGACCAACCCTCTAATGCTCATATATCCGGTTCAAGTTGTTTCTAACCGCCCTCTATGTGGGGAATCCAAACCTGAAATTGTACTGTGTATTATTGAAACACTCTGTATAAGGGATCGTTTACATGCCGAAAACGTACGGCATGGAGTGCTAAATAGAAATTGTCAGTTCTCAAAAAATCCGACTGCCTCTGTCGGAATTGAACCCTCGTTCTCTGTATCCGAGGCCGATGCTCTAACACTAATCCACAAATATATCCCCACAAAGACAAACAATGAGTATACTTTTGAGTTTCAGTTGTTGGAAATGTGTTTACCTCGGTATAGTATGATTGTCACTTCTCCGTCTACCGGGGAGAAATAGTTAGATACGTACGAACGAGATGGAGCCGCCATAGTTTACATTGTTCGGTGTCAATAACGAGGGTAAGTTTATTACTTCTGTAAACAAGAGGCTTTTCTAATGATAACAAATGACTGAAATAATGACAAGTAGCGTTGTACATTTTAAATGAGAAGCGTTATTTAAAAGTACAGTAGAACCTGGTTATAACGACATTCAAAGGTCCTGATAAATTGCATCGTCAACAGAGATTTATACAATCAGTTGAATGTAGGAAACAAAGCATATTAATTGATTCATTTTTTCCTATAGGATCTTCATACTTACTCTTTAACCTGTCCGGCTCCACGGCTGAGTGGTTAGCATTAGGGATGGCAATTTTTAATAAAATACCGATATATAGATATTTCGATATATTGAAAACTTATTTTCGATATTCGATATTTATTGCACATAATATATCGGTATATTCAAGCGATATCGATATATCGTAACCCAAGAGCACAAGAGTAACTACAATATCATCACCAGACCTCAATGCATATATAGGCTTATCAATATTGGTTTATTCTGCCTGAGCACGCGACTGGTTGGTTGAGTTTATCTTGCTACTGGAATTCGTGGTTTAATTATCCATGGAAGTTATCCATCAACGGCTGCTAATTTCAGATGACCACTAGCCTGCACGGTTGTTAGGGTTATACTATGGCTGGTCCCTGGTCCGACAGCTCTGCACTCCGACCGACCGACCGACCGAGCAGAGGAGTGGCCACAGCTCTGCCATGGTTCTACGCTTAGGGATGGCAAAAACAAAAATTAAATACCGATATATTGAATTGCGATATACTGAAAACTTATTTTCGATAATCGATATTTATAGCACATAATATATCGGTATATTCAAACGATATCGACACATCGTTAATGAAAACCTAAGAGTCCAAATACAATATCATCAGACCTCAATGCATATATATAAATACTGGTATTCTGCCTGTGCACGCGACTGGTTGATTGAGTTTATCTTGCTACTGGAATTCGCGGTTTAATTATCCATGGAATATATCCATCAACGGCTGCTAATTTCAGATGAGCACCAGCCTGCACGGTGCTAGGGTTATACTTCCGAAATGCAAATTTCCATTGACGCTCAGCCACAAGATATACTTATGTCAATAGGCGCCAGCAGTCAAGGCATAGGCCCTGAATAATTAGCATTTTGAAAGAACTAAGTACACCTGTGAAAGAGAGTGAAAAAATAGTGTCAGTAATGCTTGATTAAGTCGTATAAACCTCGTAAATCAGTAGGAATGGCCGAAAATAGTTAAGAATATGATGCAGAATCTACCGTGCAAGTATTTATGGCTTTATCATTGCATTCTGGGAATAAAGATATCATTGGTCTTATTTTTCTGGTGAATAACAATAACTCAGACACTTAAAGTGTTAGAATTCATGGTTGAATTATGTTTTGATGTTTTGTACTTTACTGCTGATACCATTTAACACAAAATATTTTGGTCATTATATTTGATTCCCTTAATTATCTTGTTTTTCTTGGAAATGTTGTGGTCCCCGTTTTATAGAGCTTCAATATAATTTCAAATCCTTATATTATGAAAAAAAAAGATCGAAATATATCGATATTTTGTTTTGATAGTAGGATAATATCGGCATGTCGATATCGAAGGAAATATCGTTATTTTAGTACGGTATATCGGAACGTCCCTAGATGTTATCGTTACCTACGAGGTAAGTAAAGGCCTCTGCATGCACGATCTCTTCAAGTACTAAATTGACAGAGTAGCAGCAGTTCAAATGGCGCCGCTGGATGTCAGGTTTTCCCTCTATTTCTCAGCACGATTCCAATTGGCATTACGAAAATAACTTGCAGATAAAAGCACATTGCAAACATAAAACATTGCGTTTTGAGTAGGAAAGTGATATTTCTATGACGTTTAATGAAGAAAAATAAATGTACCACCAATTCAAGATGAGGTAGTATGATTGCAACCGGAAAGTTCACGTCCTAATAAAAATGAAAATACTCCACAGCATATTTTAAAACACTGCAGTATTCACATAGCGTACGTCGATGAATGCAGAATGGGTCTCGGTCCGCAAGTGGCCACGGCTGGCCCGTGGTCCCACAGTTCTGCACTCCGACCGGCCACCCGAACAGAGGAGGGGTGGCCAAGGCTCTACCGTGCCTCTTCACCTCAGTATTCGGAACACGGGACAGGGCTGGATCTCACGGCTGGTCCCCACTGTCGACTGCCCTGAGAATGGTTTTCCGTGGTTTTCCATTCTTCTGCACTAAGGCTAATGCCGGAACAATTCCTAGTATAGGCCACGGCCACTAACCCCCTCACCTTCTCCGAGCATCTCCTTCAACGTGACACATCTCCCAGCCTGAGAGACGGCGTCACCGTCTAAGAGGCCCGCCTCCTCCTTCAGGTGAGGAATGAGAACATTTTAGTAGTAGTACATAGCCTAGTCTTGCCATGCAAATATGATGGATACACTGAAGAAAGTGTTGGCATTGATTGCGGCTAGTTTTAGTAGAAATGCTGAAGCATGTGCTTTCAAAATGTTTACTACATACTACAGACTTCGAGGAAGGTTGCCACATGCTATTCTTCTCGTCACCCCGACATGATATAATTTTGACCCATTTTTCTCGTAGTTCTACATTTGCTCGTGGAAAGAAATGCCACTACATTTCTGAAGTTTACTTTGGCAGAATGGTACACAGCACTAAACCATTATTTATCACGCGCATTAAACATCCTGTGAATATAATGTTTACACAAAAAAAAAGCTCTCTCGGCTCTTGCATATTTATAAATATGCACAAAACATTTTCTTAATGCAAATCCTCAGCTTGTTTAGTCATTTGACCGGGTCAGGAATGGAACGAATAAGGCCTCATCTAGCGGCGAGGATCGGAACTGTGTCGGCTGCCGAAGCCTGTCGCACTTCTTGGGGCAATGATTAATGGCTGACAGATGAAATGAAATGATAGTGGAGAGTGTTGCTGGAATGAAAGATGACAGGGAAAACCGGAGTACCTGGAGAATAACCTGTCCTGCCTCCGCTTTGTCCAGCACAAATCTCACATGGAGTGACCGGGATTTGAACCACGAAACCCAGCGGTGAGAGACCGGCGCGCTGCCACCTGAGTCACGGAAGCTTCTATTTTCTTAATGTTACGTTTAAATATAAACCATATACTCACCCCAAGCTGAATACACAAATCAACGCCTCTTATAATTAATTTTAAGGCTTATCTCGTATAAAAACTCACTGACTTACTTTTTTGCTTCACACTTTCATTATACGTCTGTGTTGTTAAACAATGGAGGGCTAACACGAAGTCTAGCGGCGACTCTGGAACTAGAACGTATTTCATGCTGCGTAAACTGCCATGCGGAGGCCTTATTACTAATCACGTAGGCAACGGTGTTACATATTCCACCGTTTTTATTCGAATTATAATCCAGCCTATCAGAGTTATTTCCAGGTTGCAATTCCACTTTCACTAGCACCACCTCTTGAAGAATTATCGGCGTTCTCTAGTGCGGATGTATTTATGAAAATAATAATTCAAAGAAAAACGATACATTTACGGAAAAACCGATATATTATTCGGTAAATTGAATAAAAATTTCGGTATCGATATACCGATAAATCGAAAGGAAAATATCGGTATTTCGTAAAAACCGATATATCGTTGCCATCCCTAATAGGGATGGGAATTTTAAAAAAAATACCGATATATTGATATTGCGATATATTGAAAGCTTATTTTCGATAATCGATATTTATTGCACATAATATATCGGTATATTCAAACGGTATCGATATATCGTGAATGATAACCCAAGAGTCCAAGACCAACTACAATATCATCAAACCTCAATGCATAAATATCAATATTGGTATTCTGACTGTGCACGCGACTGGTTGGTTGAGTTTATCTTGCTACTGGAATTCGCGGTTTACTTATCCATGGAAAATATCCACCAACGGCTGCTAATTTCAGATGAGGACCAGCCTGCACGGCTGCTAGGGTTATACTTCCGAAACAGAAATTTTCACTGACCCTCAGCCACAAGATATATTTATGTCAATAGGCGCCAGCGGTCGAGGCATAGATCCTGAATAATTCGTTTTTTAGAAATAACTAAGTACACCTGTGAAAGAGAGTGAAAAAATAGTGTCAGTAATGCTTGATGAAGTTCATATAAACCTCGTAAATTAGTAAGAATGGACGAAAATAGTTGAGAATATGATGCAGAATCTACCGTGCAAGTATTTATGGCTTTATCATTGCATTCTGGGAATAAATATGTCATTGGTCTTTTTTTCTGGTGAATAACATTAACTCAGACACTTAAGGTGTTAGAATTCATGGTTGAATTAGGTTTTGATGTTTTGTACTTTACTGCTGATACCATTTTACACAAAATATTTTGGTCATTACATTTGATTATCTTAATTTTCTTGTTTTTCTTGTTTTTCTTGGAACTGCCGTGGTCCCCTTTTATAGAACTTCAATATAATTTCAAATCCTTGTATTTTGGAAAAAAAAATAATTCGACGTAGAGGTATATCGATATTTTGTTTTGATAGTAGGATAATATCGGCATGTCTATATCGAAGGAAATATCGATATTTTAGTACGGTATATCGGAACGTCCCTAGGTGTTATCGTTGCCTACGAGATAAGTAAAGGCCTCTGCATGCACGATCTCTTCAAGTACTCAATTGACAGAATAGCAGCAGTTCAAATAGCGCCGCTGGATGTTAGGTTTTCCCTCCATTCCTCAGCACGATTCCAACTGGCATTACGAGAATAACTTGCACATAAAAGCACATTACAAATATAAAAAATAGCGTTTTTAGTAGGAAAGTGATATTTCTATGATGTTTAATGAAGAAAAATACATGTATCACTCAGTAATTCAAGATGAGCTCATACTAATCAGGTAGTATCATTACAACCAGAAAGTTCACGTCCTAATAAAAATGAAAATACTCCATAGTATATTTTAAAACACCGCAGTATTCACATAATCTACGTCGATGAATGGAGAGTGGATCTCGGTCCACAAGTGGCCACGGCTGGTCAGTGGTCCCACAGCTTTGCACTCCGACCGGCCAACCGAACAGAGGAGATCTGGCCATGGCTCTACCGTGGCTCTTCACCTCTGTATTCGGAACACGGGACAGGGCTGGACCTCACGGCTGGTCCCCACTGTCGACTGTCCTGAGAATGGTTTTCCGTGGTTTTCCATTCCCCTGCACTAAGGTGAATTCCGGAACAACTTCTGGTATAGGCCACGGCTACCAACCCCCTCACCTTCTCCGAGCATCTCCTTCAACGTGACAAATCTCCCGGCCTGAGAGACGGCGTCACCGTCTAAGAGGCCCGCCTCCTCCTTCAGGGGAGGAATGAGAACATTTTAGTAGTAGTACATAGCCTAGTCTTGCCATGCAAATCTGATGGATACACTGAAAAAGATGTTGGCATTGATTGCGGCTAGTTTTAGTAAAAATACTAAAGCATGTTCTTTCAAAATGTTCACTACATACTACAGACTTCGAGGAAGGTTGCCACATGCTATTCTTCTCGTCACCCCGACATGATATAATATTGACCCATTTTTCTCGTAGTTCTACATTTGCTTGTGGAAAGAAATGCCACTACCTTTCTGAAGTGTACTTTGGCAGAATGGTACACAGCAATGAACCATTGTTTATCACGCGCAATAAACATGCTGTGAATATAATGTTTACAATAAACTCTCTCTCGGCTTTGTATATTTATCAATATGCACAAAACATTTTCTTAATGCAAATCCTCAGCTTGTTTAGTCATTTGACCGGGTCAGGAATGGAACGAACGAAGCCCCATCTAGCGGCGAGGATGGGAACTGTGCCGGCTGCCGAAGCCTGTCGCACCTCTCTGGGGCAATGATTAATGACTGACAGATGAAATGAAATGATAGTGGAGGGAAAAAACATGGCGTATGGCTTTTAGTGCCGGGAGTTTCCGAGGGCAAGTTCGGCTCGCCAGGTGCAGGTCTTTTTGATTTGACACCCATAGGCGACCTGCGCGTAGTGATGAGGATGATATGATGGTGAAGACGACACACACACCCAGCCCCTGTGCCAGCGAAATTAACCAATTATGGTTAAAATTCCCGATCCTGCCGGGAATCGAACCCGGGACCCCTGTCACCAAAGGCCTGCACGCTAACCATTTAGCCATGGAACCGGACGATAGTGGAGAGTGTTGCTGGAATGGAAGATGACAGGGAAAACCGGAGTACCCGGAGAAAAACCTGTCCTGCCTCCGCTTTTTCCAGCACAAATCTCACATTGAGTGACCGGGATTTGAACCACGAAACCCAGCGGTGAGAGGCTGGCGCGCTGCCACCTGAATCACGGAGGCCTCTATTTTCTTAATCTTACCTTTAAATATAAACCATATACTCACCCCAAGCTGAATACACAAATCAACACCTCTTATAATTAATTTTAAGGCTTATCTCACCTAAAAACTCACTAACTTACCTTTTTGCTTCACAGTTTCCTTATACGTCTGTGTTGTTAAACATCGGAGGGCTAACAGGAATCTAGCGGCGACTCTGGAACTAGAACGTATTTCGCGCCGTGTAAACTGCCATGCGGAGCCCTTATTACGTAGGCAACGGTGTTACATATTCCACCGTTTGTATTCGAATTATAGTCAAGCCTATCAGAGGCTCAGAGCAAGGTATTGATTAGATTGGATATTTCCAGGTTGCAATTCCACCTTCACTAGCACCAGATCTTGAAGAATTATCGGAGTTCACTAGTGCGGATGTATTTATGAAAATAATAATTCAAAGAAAAACGATATATTTATGGAAAAACCGATATATTGTGCGATAAATTGAATCAAAATTTCGGTATCGATATACCGATAAATCGAAAGGAAAATATCGGTATTTCGTAAAAATCGATATATCGTTGCCATCCCTAGTTAGCATGCTTCAAAAAGTTCCGGGTTCGTTTCATTGTTTAATTCTTGTGGTTATGTTATAAAATCGAATTTACCGGTAAACACTTCGTTTCTCATTTTACTGGCGATTGGTTTCTTTAATGTTCTAAGTATTTAAGTAAAATGAGTAAAAATAGAACTAACTGTGCCGTTGCTCTCTGTAAATAATATTGGTTACAAAACTCAGGACATAGTTTACCATCGATTCCCAAAGAATGAGGCGCTCCAAAATACATGGGTAGCTCGGTGAAGCGAATGGACAAGATAAATATTAATAATGCAAGGATGTGTTCAGAACATTTTCTTCCGGATGATTATGAACGAGACTTGAAAAATGAACTATTGGGTCTCCCAATACGGAAGAAGATGCCGAGCTCGATAGCTGGAGTATTCGGGAGATAGCGGGTTCGAGCCCCACTGTCGGAAGCCCTGAGGATGGTTTTCTGTGGTTTCCCATTTTAACACCAGGCTGTACCTTAATTAAGGTCAAGTCCGATTCCTTCCCACTCCTAGACCTTTCTTGTCCCATAAGACCTACCAGTATCGGGGCGACGTAAAGCAACTTTTAAAAAATACGGAAGATATTGAAATCGGACGCTTTTCCTTCCCAGAAAATACCGAATTGGCATGGAAATAAAACTAACGCTAGTGCAGTAAGTCAGATTAACTTTCGTTAATCTCGGCTTTTATTTTATGTTTTCAGATTTGAATTGTTTGTTATTAATAGTAACATGTTCAGAAACCAACAATACTTTTCTGTTTTGGTTATAACAGAGCAAGAGCACAGCGGTGACACGAGATCAGTTAGGAAAAGGGCCGTAACAGCATTAGACTCCTTATCTCCAAAGAAACTGAAACTGTACCAGGCAACCCGCTCCTCATCCAGCTTTATTAATAAAATAACAGGATATTTTGGAGCTAAAGAAATAATTTGTGATTCTGCGAAAGAAAAATACTCTCCTGGATCAAAAAAAAAAAAATTGCTGCTCTGAGGAAAGTTAAATGTAAGAAACACGCGATATCTGCCAAGAGGCCTTACAAAATTGGACGTGAAACTATAAGTAAGGAAGTAATGGCTATTTTGTCCCAGTGTTTTACACCAGGTCAAATACGATATTTGCTGAAAAGGAAAAAAACGTGTCAGATGGAGCCCTGAATATATTTCAAATGCACTCACTTTAAAAGCGCTTTCCCCCAAAGCGTTCGCTTATTTGAGGAAAAGGAAATACCCTTTATCATGCTGGTCAACTCTTCACAGGTCGACAAAGGAGTTTAAATGCAGGCCGGGCATTTTGAAAGAAGTGTTCAATTTAGTCAAAGTTAGGTCACAAATGTTCAAACTATTCAAGGCAGTGGCTGTTCTAAACTTCGATGAAATTAATATTGACGGTCGCGTAAGTTATGTTTCATCCGATGATGTGATACTCGGGCCACACAAAAATGTTCAGGTGGCGGAGATTCGCAGTTTATTTTCAAAAGGGAAACAGCCTGTGTATTACGACTTCGATGTTATGATGAGAAGCACGTTGTTACAAACAATTACCAAAGAGCTTGAAGGGGCTGGAGTGCGTGTCGTTGCTGTTACTTGTGACATGGGGTGGGGGAAATGCATAAGTATGGAAAGAACTTGGGGTATCTACAAGCAAGACATATGTTTGCAACCCTGTGGACACTAATCGAGAAGTCTGGGTGTTCTGCAACGTCCCTCAGTTGCTAAAACTATTCCGTAATCATTTCCTTTACGATGGAATCACTTTGCCAGATGGGACTACTGTTACAAAGACTCTAATAGAAGATCTAAGGCCCGTCAAAATGTCAAAATGGCTGCACAGCTGTTTTCACGTCTTACTGCCCAAGCAATTAAATACATTATTCTACACAAACATAATGAGGGGAATATTACTGAATTAATCAATTATATATTTGATGTTTTGAACTCAAGGGTCCCTAATGACGAAAAAGCTCCCCTTAGAAGTGATTATGACCTCAAACATCGAAGTCAAGGAAACACTTTAAGAAGATTTTTTGACATTTGCTCGAGTATGCGACTGGGGAAAAGAAGCAGTCTCCTTCCGCTCCAGAAATTGTTTATAATATCCATAAACTCCCTTTTTGGTCTCTTTGGAGATGTGAAAGGCATTGGGGCGAAGTACATTTTGATTTCCAGACTGAATCGAGACTGTATGGAAAATTATATTTCTAGACTTCGGGATCTCAGTATATTTTATAACAATCCCACTCCTTTCGAACTGAAGAATAGAATGCGCCTCTTAATACTAATTAGGAACGCGAACGACATGCCTCTATCTCGTGGAGCCTCTGTTGCTGAGGAAAAAAGTCAACCTTCTACATTTTCTGAAGAAACTGAAGAAGAATTTCAGAATTTCCTTTCCAGCGAATTTTGGATCGAAGTCACGGACAACCCGTCCGATGATTTGAGTTTTAATGGAAGTGAAGAAAACTTGCTCCTTGATACTGACCCGAGCAGTTTAACGATTCCCAATGAGGAAGTAACAGATGATGCTTTAAAATACTTGGCAGGTTACGTCGCCTACAAGTGTAAAAGCATTGACATTTCGTTGGGAACACAAACGGATGTATGTTGTCTTGATCCGAAACTATCCCCTGAACAAGACTGGATTACTATTATTTCTAAAAGTGGCCTCGATTCTCCTTCTTCTGAGTGGTTGGAGTTTGAAGTTACTTTTTCTTCTTTCCACGGACAGTGTATTTCAAGGTGCTACAAAGCAACAGAAACATTAACATCAACTATACACTCGAAATTTCCCGAAATCGATAGGAAAATCATTGCCTTATATGTAAGGACAGGGGCTGCCTGGCCGAGGCGGTAAAGGCGTGCTCGATTCGCCCGGATGGACGTGGGTTCGAATCCCCGTTAGAAAGTCGTAAAATTTAAGAAACGAGGTTCACTCAGCCTACACCAAAAATGAGTACCAAGTTAATTCCTGGGGGCAAAGGCGGCCGGGCGTAGAGCTAACCACTCTACCCCATCACGTGCCGAGGTTAACAATGATGGAAGCCTTTACCTTCCGCTCCTGCAAGGGCCTTCATGGCTTGTACGGAGGTGACCTTGCTTTGCTTTGCTTTGCTTTGCTATATGTAAGGACAAGGACTCTCATTCGTATAAGACATTTGAACAAAAAGCAATGAAAAAGAGTGCAGTGAAGAAGAACCTGCTCTGGGTTGTATCTCCTTAATAATCATGGTTTACATTTACTGACTTAATATCAAAAATTAAGCTTTAGCCGGTGATAATGTCGCTAACTTTACCTTTTGAAAGACATTTAAAATATACCGTGGCGAAAGCAGCCCACTGAGCGCCGCAGCCTGCCAAGTCGTGACAGCCTGCAGATAGTGGAAGGATAGCCTTGTGAAATCCACACCCGTCTTCTTTGATAAAGAAGAAACATGTTAAAACAATGTTAAAAACAACCTATTCATCGTAATATGATTAGTAACAAAAAACATGCCTAACCATGGCTTATGAGGCTGGCACATACATTATGCACTTTAATTTGCCATACGATAAACATTTTCTATTTTTCTCGTATTCATTAAACATATCCATGATTTAAAAATATGTTCCAAGTCATAGAAGAAAAATTTTCCAATTTGAAAGCGTAAAAGAAACTATAAATATTACTTTGCATTCAGCATTTAATGCAAGGGAATGTTACAGACTGTAGATGTGTTCTTCCCGATGACGTCACAAGGCGCTGACCAATAGCAGCACACATGCCCGAAATGACCTACCTATTGAGTATTCCTTGTTAGATAGGGCTCCAGACGTGCAGGACGCCTATAGGGCGTCAAATCGAAAGAAATGCACCACATCTCAACGGAGACCAAACGGGTTAAACAATTAAATTAAAACATTTTAAGCCGGATATTAAAGTGTAAGTCCGTCTCTGTGGTGTAGTGGTCATTGTGATTAGCTGCAACTCCCGGGGGCCCGAATTCGATTCCCTGCTGTGCTTAGAAATTTTAAACGTGGTTCGAACGCTGGAATGGGGTCCACTCAGCGTCGGAAGGTCAATTGTGTAGAGGGTTGTTCGATTCCCACCTCAGCCATCCTCGAAATGGTTTTCTGTGGTTTCCCACTTCTCCTCCAGGCAAATGCCGGGATGTTACCGAACTTAAGGTCACAGCCGTTTTCCTTCCGCTTTCTTATCTATCCCTTCAAATCTGCCCTCCCCCCCTTACAAGACATTAGTTCACCATAGCTGGTGAGGCCGCATGGCGAGGTACTTGTCCTCCTCTCCAGTTGTATCGCCCGATCCAAGGTTTCACGCTTCAGGACTCTACCCTTCAGGCGGTAGTGGTGGGATCCCTCGCTGAGCCCAAGGGAGAAACCAACCCTGGAGGGTAAACAGATTAATAAAGAAAGATTTTTCTTCTTCCTCCACTTCATTATTCTTCACTTTACTTACGATATCTTCGTCTGTTTATGCTTCCGTTGAAACTAGGCCAGTGTCTATTATTGCATACACCCATAGTCACGCTGAATTAGAATAACACAGTTTACTTTTCTCGGGAATTATTCTGAAGCCAGCGAATCAACATAATTTCCATCGACGCAATAATATTCAAGTGACGATAGAGACATCAAAATACTTGTTTTCTTAAGAAATCCTAATCCAGACTGAAGTGTTTTACCAGGTAGACGCATGTTAGTTTGTCGTAAGGTTGAAAAACATGTTTCTTATGAGGAATACGTTGATACAGCAGAATTCCTTGGCTTTGTAGAACAGCGGTCGCTAAAGCATTATTTTATTGTCTATTCGTCCTCAAATCACTGAGGTTGCCAAACTGATAAAGAATATCATACAATAAAAATCTAATACCTTATTGAATTACAATACAGAATAAAAACAATAATTATATTGATAATATGGAGAACTCAATACCTAGTCACAAAGAATCTTTTTTTTTTTTTGCTAGGGGCTTTACGTCGCACCGACACAGATAGGTCTTATGGCGACGATGGGATAGGAAAGGCCTAGGAGTTGGAAGGAAGCGGCTGTGGCCTTAATTAAGGTACAGCCCCAGCATTTGCCTGGCGTGAAAATGGGAAACCACGGAAAACCATCTTCAGGGCTGCCGATAGTGGGATTCGAACCTACTATCTCCCGGATGCAAGCTCACAGCCGCGCGCCTCTACGCGCACGGCCAACTCGCCCGGTCACAAAGAATCAGCAGACACGTTACTTAATTGATTTAATTAAGTGGATGTAGCGTAGAGATGCTGCCTTAAAATCGGTATCGAGGCTTTTAATGTTTGTATCCCCCAGCTCGCAATGGTCTCATTCGGCACACCAAAGCGTAGTTTAGGAATGATGTCCCTTGTACCCAGCATGAGCCCTATGACCTCGATGTCCTCACGGTTATACTTATTGAGGCAATATTTTATTCATTTATTGTCTTGTTTTATCATCATCTTCAACGGGATGTGGTGCATGTGCTTCAAATCTGACTGTCAGGTCGAGAATGAAGCCGTTTTTGCTCCCGGGTTTGAAGGCGATCATGTCGGTTCGTCTTTTTAAACAACTTGGAGAAATAATTCTTCCTTCCAGATTAGACAGTTTGGCCAGTACAGAAATGGCCTCAGAACTTTAGAGGGCATTTAGACTAACATAGGATCTTTGCAATAGATGTCACTTAATGCTAAATTGAAACATTACTAAACTGTTATTCTACCGGAAACTCTATATGCATCAGAAACCTTAACTTTAGGTGGTCATTCTAAAATTGCAGGTGTTGAAAAACGTAAAATTCTTAGGAATTGTTCGGCCCCACACAAAAAAGTCATTTGTTTCAAAAGGCGAACTGCAGACCTCTATTGTCAAACGGATGTTTTCATCAATACCTTACGGAGGAGACGTTTGACATTTTTTGGACACATTTTTAAGATTGATACGAATAGACTCAGAAGAAGACTATTCAATGTAATAAATTCCCAAAACATAAGAAAAAATTGGCTGGAGGAAACAAGAGGGGACCTGAATGAATTGAACATCGGGGAAGACACCTTGAGAAATAGTGATCTTCAGGACCTCCGTAAATAAACACACGTTTGTGGTCAAAACTAGCAGCAGAACTGGTGCAAAGTTGCCAGAAGAACGGAAGAGGCAACACAGTGAGTTCATGAAGAGATTTTGGAAGAACAGGAAGGCGAAAGTTATCAAGTCAGTGAACAAGTTCCAATGCGTTCTATGAATAGGCATGGCAAAATAATAATAATAATAATAATAATAATAATAATAATAATAATAATAATAATAATAATAATAATAATAATAATAATAATAATTATTATTATTATTATTATTATTATTATTATTATTATTATTATTATACGTCGCACTAGCTGCTTTTGACTGTTTTTGGAGACGACGAGGTGCTGGAATTTTGTCCCGCAGTAGTACTTTTACGTGCCAGTAAATCTACCGATATGAGGCTCACGAATTTGAGCACCTTCAAATGCCACCGGTTTGAGCCAAAATCGAATCCGCCAAGTTGGGATCAGAAGGAGTGCCTCAACCGTCTTGGCCACTTAGCCCCGCAATCGAAAGTAAGCCTGTACTATTAATTGGTCACTGGGTCTCTGTTTGGTATGAACCAGGTTTTGAGGACAAAAATATGATTTCTATTTTTCAGTGAAGAACAGTACTACACTATTTGGTTCAAAACCACTTTAATAGGAAATTATCATGAGAACGTTCCAGATCACAGGAGGATACTTAGGGATATATACATCTTTCTTTAGATGCTTCTGGTTAGTAGGTATGTAATTTTCATTTGGCTGATCCGAGGTGCAAAAGCTTCCTTCTCGGAAATGTTGTTTGAGCCATTTTTGTGCTAGCTCCTAAACAGAAGCAATTCTCTACTAAGTTGTACACAATACAAGCCTCTAGGCGGCACTACGAAGTCAAAAGTTGTGACATATTTTAATAAACATGAAATTCAAGTACGCTTCCTTCAGTTCAGACTGTCTCCGTGAGACTCCACCATTTTCAGGCGTTAGAAGTGTTGCCTGCCGTCCGACTCATTGGCTGAAATGTCAGCGTTAAGGCCCTCGGTTCAGAGGGTCCCTGCTTCGATTCCCGGTTGGGTGGGGGATTTTAATCGCCTCTGATTAATTATTCTGGCTCGGGAACTGGGAGTTTGTGTTTGTCCCAACACTTTCCTCTTCATATTCATACAACACACTACACTACCAACCACCACAGAAACATGCAATAGTGATTACATCCCTCCATATAGGTTTGGCGTCAGGAAGGGCATCCGGCCGTAAAACAGGATCAAATCCACATACATACATACATACATACATACATACATACATACATACATACATACATACATACATACATACATACATACATACATGTGTGTGTGACACAGTTCGCACCCGCGACCCCACAAGTGTGGGAAGAGCGGTAAAAATAGCAGCAGAAGAAAAAGAAGTGTTGCCTACCACTAGGGCAATTGGTTTTGCGTCGCACCGACACAGACAGGTTTTATGGCGACGATGGGAGAGGAAAGGCCTGGGAGTTGGAAGGAGGCGGTCACGGCCTTAATTAAGGTACAGCTTGTTGTGAAACTGTGAAACCACGGAGAACCATCTTCAGGGCTGCCACAATGGGATTCTAACCCACTATATCCCAGATACAAGCTAACAGGTGCGCGACGTTAACCGCACGGCTAACTCGCCCGGTCGTACATTATTATTATTATTATTATTATTATTATTATTATTATTATTATTATTATTATTATTGTCCGCCTCTGTGGTGTAGTGGTTAGCGTGATTAGCTGCCACCCCCGGAGGCTCGGGTTCGATTCCCGGCTCTGCCACGAAATTTGAAAAGTGGTACGAGGGCTGGAACGGGGTCCACTCAGCCTCGGGAGGTCAACTGAGTAGAGGTGGGTTCGATTCCCACCTCAGCCATCCTGGAAGTGGTTTTCCGTGGTTTCCCACTTCTCCTCCAGGCGAATGCCGGGATGGTACCTAACTTAAGGCCACGGCCGCTTCCTTCCCTCTTCCTTGCCTATCCCTTCCAATCTTCCCATCCCTCCACAAGGCCCCTGTTCAACATAGCAGGTGAGGCCGCCTGGGCGAGGTACTGGTCATACTCCCCAGTTGTATCCCCCAACCAAGGGTCTGAAGCTCCAGGACACTGCCCTTGAGGCGGTAGAGGTGGGATCCCTCGCTAAGTCCGAGGGAAAAACTGAACCTGGAGGGTAAACAGATGATGATGATGATTATTATTATTATTATTATTATTATTATTATTATTATTATTATTATTATTATTATTATTATTATTATTTCTTCGTTATGTCTGACTAAGGAGCGCGATTGAACGTATTTACCTGATGTCATTGTCTTTTTCTTCTCCCAAAATATATTCACCTTCTCACTCAATCACTGCTGATCTGCATTTTCTTAAATAATTTCTAAGAAATTGAAAATTTATTGAATATCTCCCCTGCTAAGTTATTCCAATGCCTAACTTCCCTTCCTATAAACGGATATTTGCCCCAATTTGTCCTCTTGAATTCCAAGTTTATCTTCATATTGTGATCTTTCCTACTTTTAAAGGCACCACATAATTTTTTTTCATCTACTAATGTCATTCCACGGCATCTCTCCACGGACAGCTCGAAACATACCACTTATTATTAATAATATTGACCATAATGGCCAGTATTGGGTCCGTATTCACATAATCGCAGTAAATAGAGATATGGATAATCCGCCTACTCAATACTAATTGTCAAAATATTTAGAATATATATAGCATATGTTTCGAGAAAGTTTTCCTCCTCTTCTTCAGCTAAGTGGCCTTTTCTGCGATCTTCTGACCGGGTTTTGTAGGTGGTAGAACTTGGATAGTGTGTAAAGCCGTGATTATCAACGAATTTTCTGAACTTTAATCTGTCTAATACAATATCATGTTTGATACATATTTCCTCGAGATCTTTTCCAACTTCAATCAGCCAATTGTTTTTTACTTTATTTCATAGGGCAAGTTCAGAATTCGTTTGGTCAATCTCATATCACTCATTCTGAGAATATGTACATAACATTTCAAACGTCATTTCCTAAATGTGTTTGAGATTTTCTCTGAGTGTTGGTGCAGGTCATGAAATTTCCTGGTCATCCAGATTCCCCTTGTAGTGTTCTTTTTCTACACCTTTAATCAATGATCTTCCCCCAATGATCACTGTATCAGATTCGTATGGTGTTTCAGGTTTGATTTCAGTGATTGCAGTGCTGTAATGCCTTAATTTTGCATGTCGGGATTTGGAATTTTTGTTCCAAGTGAGTCTGTATGCTCTCTGTAGTTTAGAGATCCTCTCTTTGCTTCACGATTCATACCTGAAGGTTGGATGACTTCTCCCAGTTTTGAATTTAGACACTTGGGATAATTTGTCATATTGGGTTGTCCATCTAATTATTATTATTATTATTATTATTATTATTATTATTATTATTATTATTGCTTCATTATGCTCGACTAATTTGCGCATTTGAAATTAGCTCTTTCTATGATTCTTCTTCTTCTGTTCCCATTATCTCTTCATCCTCTCGCTGTGTTCCCTTTTATGTTGTTCATTCTATCCTGTATTTAGTCCGGTAGGCTTTACAGAAAATTTGTGTTTGTGGATTAAGGTTCTGAATGTTATTCTGTCTTGAATGGTTTGTTTATTAATGCCAATTTCATTTAGGTCTTCACTGACTTCTTTTAACCAATTACTGTGTCTTCTTATTGATATGACTAAATTTAAAATTTTCTTTGTGAGCCTGTTGTTATGCATTCTATATAAGTGATCATGAAATTGTAATCGCCGTTTGCTGATTGTATCTGTGATTTTTTTTCTGTAACTTGGTAGATTTCATGTGATTTCTTTTTGATTCAAATTCTATTTTAGCATTTTGGTCCTAAGATTCTCCTGAGGATTTTTATTTCTTGGTTTTTGATCATCTTTATTCGAGATCTGCCACCAATTAGACCCTGTGATAGTTTCAGATGCATAAATTGCTTCTCTTTTAACTACTGTGTTATAATGTCGTAATTTTGCCCTTTTTGATGTAGTTCTTTTATTGTATCTGTTGCAAGTAATTTTATATGCTCTTTGAAGTTTTAAAATAATAATAATAATAATAATAATAATAATAATAATAATTATTATTATTATTATTATTATTTTATCATCTTCTGAATCTAGATACTATGGACTGGAATGGGTGACGATTTAATGAGTCCATCTCGGTAGGTTCATCCTGCTGTTGATTGTGGTGTAACGAAATCCTCCACAGTAATTTACATAATACGTGAACCATTACGAAGAAGTAATTTCGAGGTAACATCGTGGGAGTTATGAACTAGCTGCTCGTTCAGCTGGTCACAGTATCGATGACGTCAGTCATGTGGAACGCTGGATGAGTTAGCGAGCAACAGGATCTGAACAATTGTCCCGCCGCTGCGGTACGTGCATCATCCGCTTTCTACGTAAAAGTCAAGGCTGCGCACCGTCAATCCAAGGTCTCTAAGCAATGCCATACTCCACATAGGAACACGAAACTGTCCTCAAATAGTTAGAAACACTTTCATTACGAGTAGCAAATGTTCTATCGTCAGTGATCATCTCATACAAGGTGGTGCGAATGGCACGCATGGCTTTGAATCATTTATAACATCTTCTTCTTGTAGTGCCTTCTCCATTACTGAAGGATAACGACAATTACAGTGTTCATCTGTCCTCGTCAGTCTACTCGAATCTAGTCCTGTCCAATCCTGTAAGTTCCTTAGCCAATAGTGTTTCCTTCGAGCGCCGGTGTTTCCGTATTCCGTCCCTTGCAGAATAATTGGTATCCCAATTGATTCTCGCACTGTCTATGTACGTTGGTTTGAACTGAGTCCCGCTTTGCCGATCTCCATCTGGATGTCATGTAACCATCGGAATCACCAGTATCATGTATATTCATAAATCAGTATAAAAGAAAAGTGACTGAGAAACCTTGGTTCCGAATTATCTGTTGATTAAATTTATATTTTTATTTACAGCTTTCTGTATGAAATTAACTTTATTTGCTTGTTTATTTTTGCTCTACGTCGCACCGACACAGATAGATCTTTTGGCGACGATGGGATAGGAAATAACTAGGAGCGGGAAGGAAGCAGTTGTGGCCTTATTTAAGGAACAGCCGTATCATTTGCCTGGTGTGAAAATGGGAAACCACGGAAAACCATCTTCAGAACTGCCGACAGTGGGTTTCGAACCCGCTATCTTCCCAATGCAGAATTAATTTTCATTGAAGCAAGCAATTATTTAAAAAGTCGAATTATTTAAGAACATACCAATATTTCAACCTATATTAACACATACGTAAAATTTTGTAGTGCCGGTCACCTCCATACGAACGTATTCCTAACGTTGCGTCATTACATTTATACCCCCCCCATCCAAGCACTTCATAGAAACTTTAAAGGCGGTACAGAGAGCCAAGCTATGTTAAGCTGCGAATTGGCAAGGGAAAGAACTTCGAAAAAATATAAACCAAACCAAACACCCATGGCACAGCCTTTGAAGGTCCTTGGCCTACCAAGCGACCGCTGCTCAGCCCGAAGGCCTGGAGATTACGAGGTGTCGTGTGGTCAGCACGACGAATCCTCTCGGCCGTTATTCTTGGCTTCCTAGACAGGGGCCGCTATCTGACCGTCAGATAGCTCTTCAATTCTAATCACGTAGGCTGAGTGAACCTGGAGCCAGCCCTCACGTTCAGGTAAAAATTCCTGACCTGGCCAGGAATCGAACCCGGGGCCTCCGGGTAAGAGGCAGGCACGCTACCCCTACACCACGGGGCCGGCTTCGAAAAATATACCTAATAAAAATAACTTCACGACACAAGAAATGGAAAGTCTTACGAATTGCACTATTACTAAGAGCCCTGCACGGATGCGGATATCTTCGGATTTATCCTCTTACTTTTGCTTGTGGTTAGGCGACTCTTGACAGTGGCACGTGAGAATGGTGATATATAAAGAGCCTTGAGAACATAAAGCCGTAAATCCGACCATAACCAAACAGGCTCCTGCCCGAAATTAATGGAAGAGAGGAGCAAAGATCAATACGCCATTAGTAGTCGCAAGATAAAAACCTTCATAAACCTGTGATTGTGGAAGGTCTGGTGCCAAGGTATCAAATTTATTGTATTATGTTAACACATCCATCCGTTTCATTACCTTGAGTGAAATATAATATAGTTAAATATTTACAAGAGTTGGCCGTGCTGACAGAGGCGCGCGGCTGTGAGTTTGCATCCGGGAGACAGTGGGTTCGAATCTCACTGTCGCCAGCCCTGAATATGGTTTTCCGTGGTTTCTCATTTTCACACCAGGTAAATGCTGGGGCTGTACCTTAATCAAGGCCACGGCCGCTTCCTTCCAACTTCTAGGTCTTTCCTATCCCATCGTCGCCATAAAACCTATCTGCGCCGGCGCGACGTAAAGCTACTAGCAAAATTAAATTAGTTAGCCAGTACTATTCCTGAATATTTTCTCTCTGATGTTGATAAGCAATCTGTAGAAGCTCGCCAACCTCTCTTATTTTCAATCTTAACAAATATTACAAACTTATCTTAAGAATATCTACTTGAATACTTTCTTCACATATTAATCTTACTCCACAGTTTGCTGTACAATGTGGCAACCCCATTATAATTTTACAAGACTTCCTTATTACCTGATTCAGCATCTCACACTCTTTCTGTACTCCCCATAGTTCAGCTTATGAGCCGCTAAGTAGTAATCAAAGTTTCTAAGATTCTAAGGTGATGGAAGAGGAGAATGTAGTCGAACCACAGACTTTCGAGTTACGTACAACGTACCGGTTCTTCCAAAGTACCACTAGAACAGGAGGGAGATGCTGCAGTTGAAGTAAGCTAACGATTTGTCACTAGCTCCGTTAGATTTCCCCTGAGAGTTACGTAACCCGCTAACCTTTCAGCGTGCTGTGTGCCACACTGTACTGTGTGGTACCAGGAAGTACTTGGCAAGGACGACAAACTGTGCCGTTACTTCTAGAAATCACTTTACATACGTAAACTGTGTTTTGGTTCAGATTTTCTCCTCTGAACGGCATCCTTGTGGCTTTACCTACGGATTCAGTACATCTTTCCAATCTGCTGAATGTAATGATTATTTATTAATCCATTTACCCTCCAGGGTTGGTATTTTCCCGGACTCAGAGAGGGATCCCACCTCTACTGCCTCAAGTTCAGTGTCCTGGAGCGTGAGACATTTGGTCGGGAGGATACAACTGGGGAAGACATCCAGTACCGCCTCCAGCAGCTTCACCTGCTATGCTGAACAGGGGCCTTGTTGGGAGGAATGTGACAGTTTTGAAGGGATGGACAAAGAAGAGGGAAGGAAGCGTTCCTGGCCTTAATTTGGATACCATCCGAACATTTTCCTACAGGAAAAATGGGAAACCATGTAAAAACACTTCGAGGATGGCTGAGGATGGAACCGAACTCCCCTCTACTCAGTTGTCCTCCAGAGGCGGAGTGGACCCAGTTTCAGCCCTCCTACCACTTTTTCAAATATCGTAGCGGAGCCGGGAATCGAACCCAAGCCTCCGGCGGGGGCAGCTGTTCACACAAACCAATACACCACGGAGGCGGTCCTGCGTGCAATGATAATCCTCAAATGTGCCATATAATATGATGGACTGTTTGGAGTAGCTAGCAATCGCTTGCCTTCTATTTCAACTCCTTGGCTGACTGGTCGGCGTCGAGGCCTTCGTTTCAGACGGTCGCGGGTTCGATTCTCGGCTGGGTCTGGGATTCTAATGTCGTATGATTAATTCTTCTGGCGTGGGGACTGGGTGTTTGTGTTTGTCCCAACACTCTCCTCTTCATATTCAGAAGACACACCAAACTACAATCCTCCACAGAAACACGCGACAGTGAATAGATCCCTCGACATAGGGTTTGCATCAGGGAGGGAATCAGTCCGTAAAGCAAAGCCAAATTCACAAGTACAACACAGATGCGGGAAAAGCGATAGAAGAAGAAGAATGCGCTTGCCTTCCATCCTGACGGGTGAAGAGTTTGAATCACTAATACAACAATGAAAATCCTCAGCCTGTTTCCAGCCATTCGACCGAGCCAGGAATGGAATTAATGAAACCCCCATCTAGCGGCGAGGATAGGAACCGTGCCGGCTTCCGAAGCGCAAATCTCACATGGAGGGACAGGGATTTGAACGACGGAACGCAGTGGTGGTAGGCCGGTACTCTGCTCCCTGAGCCACGGAGGCTCACAAATACAACAATATAATGTGTGTCAATATGAGACCATGTACGGCTGCTTGGCTGAATGGTCCGCATAGTGCTGTTCGGTTCAGAGGGCCCAGGGTTCGATTCAGGACCGGGTCGGAGATTTGAACCTTAAATAGTCAATCCCCTTGGCTCGGGGACTCGGTGTTTGAACTGTCCCCAACACCCTTACAATTCACATACCACAAATAAAATTATCCTCCATTATAGTAACACACCCTTCGCATACACGGCAGATGCCAACCACCGTCGTCGGAGGGTCTGCCTTACCGGGGCTGCACCAGGCTAGAAATAGCTACATGGAAATATTATTAACACCGGACCAAAGATACTGGAGTAACTGACATTTTAAAAATCTCATTCAGAGCAAAATACTGCCATGTGGTTTATTAAGGTCACAGTGAAATAAAAGGTTCATAATAATAATAATAATAATAATAATAATAATAATAATAATAATAATAATAATAATCGAAATGTCGTATGGCTTTTGGTGCCGGGATATCCCAGGACGGGTTCGGCTCGCCAGGTGCAGGTCTTCTATTTGACACTCGTAGGCGACTTGCGCGTCATGATGAGGATGAAATGATGATGAAGACAACACATACACCCAGCCCCCGTGTCATTGGAATTAACCAATTAAGGTTAAAATCCCCGACCCGGCCGGGAATCGAACCCTGGACCCTCTGAACCGAAGGTCAGTATGTTGACCGTTCAGCCAACGAGTCAGACAATAATAATAATAATAATAATAATAATAATAATAATAATAATAATAATAATAATAATAATAATAATAATCCCATGTTGCAACAGTCCATTAGGACCTTGACCTCACTAGACGACTGCTGCCTAGTCAGATGGTCAGCGGTGCAGCGTGGTCAGCATAACGGCATCCTCAGACGCATCGCTTGGCGTTTTGGCCGGGTTCACTGCCTCTCGTACCAGCCAACTCCTCGGTGCAACGAGGCTGAGTGAACTCAGTTACAGCTTTCAGTTCAGAATTAAGCTCCTTGGCCGGGAGTAGAATCTGCGGCCTCCGGATAAGAGGTAGACATCCGCAGACTACGGGGCTGGTATAATAATAATAATAATAATAATAATAATAAATAATAATAATAATAATAATAATAATAATAATAATAATAATGAGTAGAGTAGCTGCTTAAGCAGTCGACTCTTATATTCCAGATTGTGAGATCAGATCCAAAGACGGTTGGTCGTCATTTAAAGGCGCTTAAATGCGAGCAATTTCTTCAGTATATCAACTAGCAAGTTAAAGAACTCCTGTACGGGACTAAATTCTGGCATTCCAGTCACTCTTAAAATCCAAGCAAGTTAGTAGTTTTACGTGACTGTTCGCATCGCGACCATAACAACGGAACCTACAGCTATATTATTATTATTATTATTATTATTATTATTATTATTATTATTATTATTATTATTATTATTATTATTATTATTCTTTCTTCGTTTCGGCCTGCTGTGGACCACGTTATTTCAACCGTTTGCATCCTTGAGCTTTAATTCTTCCCCAGTACTCACGCATTCTCGTTCTGTGAGCCTCCTTCCTTTCATCAGTCCACTTCTTGTCTGTTTTCAACTTTGGCCTTTCTTGGAACCTCTTGTATCCCTGGAGCTTTTTCTGGAGAGGAGCACGTTTCTGGATGTCTTCGAGTGTGATTCCTATTTCTTGAAGGTCTTTTTCAACTTCGATAAACCAGGGTCCCTTGGTTTTCTTGTTAAGAAAGTAGGAAACGATCCTATTGGTTTGTCTCTGTGTGCTCATGCGTGCTATATGGCCATAAAAATTAATCCTCCTTTTCCGAATCGTGTCCGTTATCCTCTCCATATGCTGGTACAGATCGCTGTTGTGTCGTCTCCTGTACTCACCATTTTCTTTGATTGGTCCAAGAATCTTTCTCAGGATTTTTCTTTCTTTAGCTTCTAGCTTCTCCATCAGACCTTTTCTGTTCATTGCAAGGCATTCTGCTGCGTACAGTGCTTCCGAACAATAATGCCTAAGCTTGGCGTTGATGGACACTGATCTTTTGTTGTAGACATTCCTAGACAGCTGATATGCCACCTCCATCTTGTTGATTCTGCACATGATTGCTTCTTTCTCAGAGTTGTTAGGTACTATCCACTCGCCTAAGTACTTAAACTTTTCCACCTGCTTGATTTTTCCCTGTTCCACAATGAGCTCTCTGGGGGCTGGCTTGATGTTGGTTATAAACTCTGTTTTTTGGAAAGAGATTTGGAGGCCAGCTTTTGCTGCTTGGATTCTCAGTTGGTTAATTTGTTTTTCAGCAGTATTATTATTATTATTATTATTATTATTATTATTATTATTATTATTATTATTATTATATAGCATTAAGAAAAACTATATCCGAGGGTGGTGTAAATATTCTCTTAAGGACAAGTTGATGTGAAGTGGTTATACCGCCGTCTTGACCCACGACGACTTGGCTATGAACATGGACATTCTCATGGTTTTCGATTTGGACAGTTGTTATTAGTAAGCTGCGTACCTGATGCTGTTATTTTTGTTATGTTTGTTATATTTTATTATGAAAGTTCACATTTTTTAATTAATCTTTTGACAGTACAAGTGAAATTTTCTCAGTGTAGCTGCTATCTTGCGTTTCGTGAATAAATCAATCAAAAAATTAATAAAATCAACCTCTGTAATGTAGTGGTTAGTGTGATTAGCTGCCACCGCTGACGGAGCGGATTCAATTCCCGGCTCCACCATAAAATTTAAAAAGTTGTACGACGGCTGGAACGGGGCCCACTCAGCCTCGGGAGGTCAAATGAGTAGAGGGGGTTCGATTCCCACCTCAACCATGCTCGAAGTAGTTTTCAGTGGTTTCCCACTTTTTCTCCAGGTAAGTGCCGGAATGGTTCGTAACTTTAGCCATGACCGATTCCTCTTGCTCATCCCTTCCAGACTTTTTATCTCCCACAAGACCCCTGTTCAGCATAATAGGTGAGGCTGCCTGGGCGAGGTACTGGTCATCCTCCCCAGTTGAATCCTTGACGACATTTCTCACGCTCCAGGACTCTGGCCTAGAGATGGTAGAGATGAAATTCCTCGCTGTGTCTCGGGTAAAAACCAACCCTGGATGGTAAACGTATTAAATACGCGTAAATAATAATAATAATAATAATAATAATAATAATAATAATAATAATAATAATAATAATAATAATAATAATAATATGTGAATGTGTGTAAAGTCTCTGTAATGTCAATGAATTTGCAGAGACCGTAATTGTAATCACAGGTAGTGTTTCCCTTAAAGTACTAGCAAATACATCGCATTTACGTATTTGGAAACAGAAATCGATCCTGCTACCCTAGACGTAGTTAGCGAGTCTCTCAATCAATTTATTTAGGCACCCGAACCCAACATGCCGAAGAATACTATGGTCATTTACGTTAGACGATGAAGAACTTGTTTAACTTCTTTCAAGCTATTCTGGAGCTTTCCAATCTGGAGTTTGTTCTCTTAATGGCCGTGATGGTTTACATAGTGACATCACTATTTTCTTGCTAATGGGCTCGCCGAGCGAGTAGCTTCGCGGTTTGAGTCACGTAGCTGTTAGCTTCCATTCAGGAGATAGTGGGTTTGAACTCCACTGTCGGCAACCTTGAAGATGGTTTTCCGTAGTTTCCCATATTCACACCAGGAAAATGCTGGGTCTGTACCTTAATTAAAGCCACGATCTCTTCCTTCCCACTCCTAGCCCTTTCCTATCCCATCGTTGCCGTAAAACCTATCTGTTGCGATGCGACGTAAAGCCAATTGCAAAAAAATTATAGTCTGTTTGTGATGTGAAGCGCCATGCTAGCTTAGGCCAGTTTTGTTATTCTACATCTCGACGTGCAGCAGCGCTTGCAGTGGTCTGTCCCGGTACTAAGGAGAGTTATCCACTTAACAGGAGCTAATCACGTGTAGATTGCATGCGCAGATTGTATTGCCAAGCTTTTGTTAAAAAGAGCTTTACAATTGCTGTGTTCGTCTGCAAGGTAAACACGTTCTTCATGTCATACTTATTTCACTAGCTATTTATACTGAAAATGCCAACCGCAACGGAGCAATGAGTTCAAGTTCGAGGCGAAAATAGGTAATTTACCGCTCCTTTTTGAAAACACTACATGAATCGGTTATTTGAGAAAGCGCACATGTCCAGATATACTAGTTTTGTGAACAGTGGAAAAAAACTGACTACAAGTTGTAAAGTTTTGAAATTTGTGTCTGGTTTTGATACCAATTATTTAGCAGTTTCGTGTAATAATTCTGATCATTTTTGAAAAAAAATTAAAAAAGTTACTGGATAAGTGTGATTTCTCAAATAAATATACTCATGTTAGTAAAAATATAACCAAATGAGGTCATATAAGATTACAAATATTTAATTACATTTTAATTATCTAATTAAGTTTCAGTTCACCTCTGTGTTGCAGTGGTTAGCGTGATTAGCTGCCACCCCCCAGGAGGTCCGGGATCGATTCTCAGCTCTGCCACGAAATTTGGATGTACCGGGCGAAATGGCCGTGCGCGTAGAGGCGCGCGACTGTGAGCTTGCATCCGGGAGATAGTAGGTTCGAATTCCACTATCGGCAGCCCTGAAGATGGTTTTCCGTGGTTTCCCATTTTCACACCAGGCAAATGCTGGGACTGTACCTTAATTAAGGCCACGGCCGCTTCCTTTCAACTCCTAGGCCTTTCCTATCCCATCGTCGCCATAAGACCTATCTGTGTCGGTGCGACGTAAAGCCCCTAGAAAAAAAATTAGATGCGGGTACGAGGGCAGCAACGGGGTTCACTGAGCCTCGGGAGGTCAACTGAGTAGATGGGGGGGGGGGTCGATTCCCACCTCAGTCATCCTGGAAGTGGTTTTCCATCGTTTCCCACTTCTCCAAGCAAATGCCGGGATGGTACCTAACTTAAGGCCACAGCCGCTTCCTTTCCCCTTCCTTCCCTATCACTATTTTCCCATCCCTCTCAAGGCCCCTGTTCAGCATAGCAGGTGAGGCCGCCTAGGCGAGGCACTAATCCTCCTTTCCAGTTGTATCCCCCGGCCCAACGTCTCACCCTCCAGTACAATTCCCCTGAGGCGGTGGAGGTGGGAACCCTCGCTGAGTCCGAGGTAAAAACCAACCAACCCTGGAGGGTAAACGGATTACGAAAGAAGAAAGAAAGAATGTTTTCATCTTTAAATTTCCCTGTATATAACAACTTTAAAGTAAAATTTCATAACAATTTCCAACATTTTCCGTCTTAACAATATCACTTATTACAGTTACTCAGAGACATTCCTCCTGTTCACAAAACGCCAAGACAATGTCTTGCCATGCCACGTGTTATTCAAGTTCCTCAGATTTTTCCTGCCTATTAACAGCAGGCCGGAAGAAAATGTTCAAGGTCTCAATAAAACCCTCATAACGAGGTGTAAATGCATGCTTCTCTGCAATACGGTAATATATATAATTTTATCACATATGCGTTAAACCTATTTTGTCGAAAAAAGGACACGTTTGGTTTCTCACATAACCGATTAAAATATTCCTTTCGCCTTATAGCAGAAGAGAGAAAAATAGGAATAGAATTATAATACAATTTATCTGGAGAGAATCTGGAACTAGAATATCGTATATATTTTTATTATTTCTCGAATAACTCCAAGATTGAATGAGCAATGAAAATAAAAGTGTAGAAATATAGAACAAATCAAATACTGTTCATAGAAATTCATAACCCACAGAGAACAAAACTTTCAGCACATAGAAATATTGCTTTATTTTTACATTTAAATTCTTAAGACCTCAGTCTACAAATATGTCGGTTATCGGCTTCTTCATAATAACAGAGTTACGTAATTCTATATCAATATATAAAGAGAGACTGTGATTTTTTTTATATGTAATGGGTAATCTCTTAACCTAATGAACCGATTTTGACATTGATTTCACCATGTAAAAGATAATGTCATACAGGGTAATATAGGCTATGTATCATCACAGAATATCAAAGGGTTCTCGCGAAAACCGTGATTTAAGGAAATAAATGGCAGCAGCAATAAATCTCAAAGTTTGTATGTTTACCTGTCTGCGTTTTCTCACGTAAAATCTACTTTATTGATATAGCTGAAATATGACAAGCTTATAGGTGATAACTTTATATTATCACAGAGGATACTTCCTATCACGCTACCTTTTAAGTGTAGCGAAAGAAAATGTGAAGCAAGTTAGAGGAAAACGTACGCTTGGGACCCTTAAAATTGTATACGCTAATCAAACGATTAGTTCTTTTGAACAATGGAGAGCACGAATTGCATCTGAAATTCTATTTCACAGAATAAAATGTATATGAATGTTTTTCATATCTCTAATAGTTTTCGAGAAAAAATGTCTTGCTGTGTTTTGGCATTGTCCGTCGGCAAGTTTTGGGCCTTGGCATTTTTATGTTCCTTTCTCTCAATGTTTACAATACCTGTTTTTGTGTTCAAAATTAGCGTTTCTGATCCATAAAGACATTCTGGTTTAATGACTGTATTGCAAGTTTTCTGTGCTTTAAGGTTCATTTTTTGTTGTAGATATTTTTGGTTAGTCGGTATGGAGTTTCCATCTTTTGGCATCCAATTTCATTGGCTTTTGTTTCGAGTCCATTTCCCTTAATCGTTTCATCAAGATATTTAAATTGTGATACTAGTTTAATTTTGCCGTATTTTGTGCTTTACGAGGGTAATGCGGAGTACTGCTACTGTGTGTGCGCTATTACGACCATGGACCTGGTCTCCAGTCACGTGCAACATGTTGTCAAGGTAACATATAAAGAAGGCTGCCATCACCTTGATATCAATTGTGGATCATGTCCTTGTTTCGTATAGAACAATTTCATGGCCACAGTGAGCAAGGAATATCATGTTCTGCATTCCACACAAATACACAATGTGGCAAAACAAACAGTGCTCTGAACATTAAGGAGTACTGAATATCGCCAGGAACCTGTCATTGCAAGGAAAGTTAGTACAAAAAGATGGACATTTCCTTGTAGAAAAATTAATTTTAATTCCATATCTTCGCAATTATTTTGTGATTTAACTAACCATTTGACTATTATTGTGGTTTCAGGGGCTAAATAACTCGCAAATAACTACGAAAAACGTAAAATTAAGTAATTTCTTCAACTGTGCGGAAAGTTGAAGGGCTTAAGGGCCAATAAAGGTTTAAAATTGTGAGTGTTGGATAGCGCTAACAAACTGAGAATACAAATTTCGAAAATCACTTCCGGCCTAAATGTAGTTGCGGAAAAATAGCCTAAAATCGCTTGGTTATATACTCGTTTTTTTTCATATCCTAGCCAAATTAACTTGTTTAAATAATTCATTCTTTAACGCGTTGACTCACATTAGCGTTCTTAGTGGTGCTTAAGTGAAACAATCCATTGACTTCGTCGCCATAAGACCTATCTGTGTCGGTGCGACGTAAAGCCCATAGCAAAAAAAAAAATCCATTGACTCAGATTACCGCTCGTAGTGGTAGAAAAAAAGGCAAACTGCTAATCTAATCAACCGGATAACGATGATTAAGTAAAGGATTGTAATTTTTAGGAACAAATAAAGAATATATTCCCATACTTTACAGTCACATAAATATGATTATAAGTAAAGGATGCAGATCACTGCACATGGTTATGAGGGTATTTAAGGGGTTGTAGTAAGGATGTAAAGGAGAGGGCATATTTGTCTCTGGTGAGACCCCAACTAGAGTTTGGTTCCAGCGTATGGGACGCTCACCAGGATTACTTGATTCAAGAACTGGAAAAAAACATCCAAAGGAAAGCAGCTCGATTTGTTCCGGACGATTTCCGACAAAAGAGTAGCGTTACAAAAATGTTGCAAAGTTTGGACTGGGAAGACTTGTGAGAAAGGAGACGAGCTGCTCGACTAAGTGGTATGTTCCGAGCTGTCTGTGGAGAGATGGCGTGGAATGACATCAGTAGACGAATAAGTTTAAGTGGTGTCTTTAAAAGTAAGAAAGATCACAAAATGAAGATAAAGTTTGAATTCAAGAGGACAAATTGGGGCAAATATTCGTTTATTGGAAGGGGAGTTAGGGATTGGAATAACTTACCAAGGGAGATGTTCAATCAATTTCCAATTTTTTTGCAATCTTTTAAGAAAAGGCAAGGAAAACAATAGGGAATCTGCCACCTGGGAGACTGCCCTAAATGTAGATCAAAATTGATTGATTGATTGATTGATTGATTGATTGATTGATTGATTGATTGATTGATTGATTGATTTATTTATTTATTTATTTATTTATTTATTTATTTATTTATTTATTTATTTATTTATTTATTTATTTATTTATTTATTTATTTATTTATTTATTTATTTATTTATTTATTTATTTAAAATTCGTAGCTCATATCCCTAGGATGTTTTCAACAATAGTTTGCCCGAAAGGCTAAAACTGTGGATTTTTTGGTTTTGTTTTATTGGTAGAGATACAACGAAACGCTCCTGGCGTGCGATAATTAAATTACGTAAAATTTTACAGTACATATACCCAAAAATTAAGTGAACAATGAATCAAATTGCTTTTTATGAAAACCATATGCTGGGGAGTAAACACGGAACACTCACTGAAGGCCCTACCGTGAATTTAACTAAATACATGTTCATGTTTAACTTCAGCAGCGAGGACAGATATCTCGCTAGCAATTCTTGAAAGTTTTTGGAAGGGAATCATGACCTTGATCAGCTATTCAGTTGGCAATGTTCTTGTGAGAAGTGATGGTACCTGGTTCGAACTCCTGGCATGTAGCGGTCAGTGACCCGAGAAAAATCAGCCAGGCGTAGTGAAAGCTAGTTGACGAGGAAATATATGCCTAGCGGTTTGTGAAGTGATGTTACAACAGCTAACTTCTCTGAAGATATCTCATGGGTGCGGTTACAATACAGTGAAATATGTGTGAAATCTCTCTGAGTGTTGTTTTTCTGTGACTGATTCTCTCCGTAGGGGCTAGAAAAGAGTCAGCAAATGGTAAAATTTACGTGTCATCCCATGTTTTACTGTTCCAGAAATGACTCAAAAAGCGAAAGTCAGATTATGGTACTGGTAGATACTCCAAAACTTGGAGCACATGGTGATATCATATCTTCATTTTTAAATCACACTTGCTGCTTTGAAACTTTCACAGTTAAAATAGAATCAACCTCATGACTCTACTACTCTGATGAATCTTAGTGTGCCAAATGACCGGTGCTCAGCCCGAAGGCCTGCAGATTAGGAGGGTGTGAGTGGTCAGCTCGGCGAATCCTTTCGGCCTTTATTCTTGGCTTTCTAGACAAGGACAGCTATCTCAGCGTCAGATAGCTCCTCAATTGTAATCTCACAGGCTGAATGGGCTTTTTATAATGCAATATCACATATCAATGAAATGACGCCTGCAACGCATTTAGACGTGCTGTATTGGCTATAAAAATGTAAATCCACAGTTTCCAGCCATTCGACCGTCTCAGGAATGGAATGAATGAATCCCCATCTAGCGTTGAGTATAGGAACTGTGCCGGCTGCCGAAGTCGGTCGCCTCCTCTGGGGAAATGATTAATTACTGACATATGAAATGAAATGATGTTGGAGGGTCTTGCTGGGATGACAGGGAAAACCGGAGTACCCGGAGAAAAACCTGCCCCCGCCTCCGCTTTGTTCAGCACAAATCTTAGATGGATGACCGGGATTTGAACCACGAAACCAGCTGCCGCCTGAGCCACAGAGGCTTGCGCTGTATTGGTTATAACCACATATAGAACTTCAAGTGAATAACTGGCTTTCCAATTTTTAATTAAATAGGCCCTATGTATCTGTGTAAATCCACAGCCTGTTTCCAATCATGTGACTGGATCAGTAATGGAATGAATGAAGCCCCATCGAGCGTGAGGATAAGAATCGTGCCGACTGCCGAAGCCTGTCGCACATCTCTGGCACAATCATTGATGACTGACTGACGAAATGAAATGATACTGAAGAGGGTTGCTGGAATGAAAGATGACAGGGAAAATCGGAGTACCCGAAGAAAAACCTGTCGCCGCCTCCGCTTTGACCTCACATGGAGTGATCGGGATTCGAACCATGAAATACAACGGTTAGAGGCCGGCACGCTGCTGCCTGAGCCACGGAAGTTATACTAATTTCTAACCAAAATACATTGCTTGAATGTTACATGTATAAATTTTTAACTTTTTCTATTTATTTTAGATTCTACCTCGCAGAATAATGTAATTTGTTTTCTATTTTTATTTTCTGTATGACAGTAATTTAAAGTTAATGCATTGTAAATTATTGTACCGTAGAAATAAATAAAATAAACGTTATTAAAAGGTTGGCGAGTAAGCGATATTAGGTTGAACCATGGTTTCTGTGGAATATTTCTCGGGATAGAGGCGAAATGCTAGTCTTTGATGAGCTGAGTTTGTTGTCCAGTGATTTGTGGTGTAGTGGTTAGTCTGGTTGGCTCTGCCACGAAATTTGAAAAGTGGTACGAGGAGTCGAGCGGGGTCCACTCAGCGTCGGGAGGTCAACTGCGTAGAGGGGGGTTCGATTCCCACCTCAGCCATCCTCTAAGTGGTTTTCCGAGATTTCCCAGTTCTTCTCCAAGCACAAGCCGGATTGGGACCTAACTTAAGGCCACGGCCGCTTCGTTCTCTCTTCCTTGTCTATCCCTTCCAATCTTCCCATCCCTAACAAGTTCCCTGTTCTGCATGGCAGGTGAAGCCTCCTGGGCGAAGTACTGGTCTTCATCCCCAGCTGTATCCCCGTCCAAATGTCTCACGTTCCAGAACACTGCCCTTGAGGTGGTAGAGATGGGATCCGTCGCTGGGTGCGAGGGAAAATGTAACCCTGGGTGGAAAACGGATTTAGGAAAAACTCCTCCCACCCATGTAACTAAGTTTCAAAATAATAAACCAAACATTGTTGCAACTGGGACATTTTTAAATGGATCAATTTTTTTAAGGAATGCCTTAATTTCGGAAGTATTTGTTCTGTTTAAGCAAAATTGCAATTATTTTTAATTAGAACTACTAGCAGCTAAGAATATCTACCAAAATATAAAACAATATAAATTTCAATAGTGATTCCCCTTAAAATACCATCACCACTGTCACTACTACGTGTGGGATAAACCGTTGAGACTATGACCACCAGCAGCAATTTGCTTGGTGGGCTACACGCTTCATCATCATCATCATCATCATTATTGGTTCTTTCCGCGCCAAGCACATAGGGCAGCAAAATTCCGCCTGTGAGTCCTGTTTGAAGCAGCGTTCTTGACATCGTCCCATCTGACGTCAACTGTTCGTAGGTCTTCTTTGAATGTTTGACGCCATGTTTTGCATGGTCTGTTCAGCTTCTGTCTGCCTCCTGGTGGCTATCATCATATAGCTTTCTTCGATTATCAGCTGTCTGGTAAGCGAAGAATATGCCGAAGGCACTCTGTCTCCAAATGTCCTCATTAATGGCGCAGTTTCGCCAAGTGACACCCATCAGTGTGCGTAAACAACGCAGGTGGAAGACGTTGAGCTTCCGTGCTGTCAACGTTATAATTTGCCATGTTTCTTCATTGGCGTAGATCGCTAGTTTCATTGTGATAATTGAGGTGGTGTGTTGGCGAGTAAGCGATATTAGGTTGAACCATGGTTTCTGTGGAATATTTCTCGGGATAGAGGCGAAATGCTAGTCTTTGATGAGCTGAGTTTGTTGTCCAGTGATTTGACCATTCTCCTGATGTGATTTTAGAAGTCTGTATATGATAGGGGCATTGCTTGGAACTGGTCTTCTGCGACTTCTGCTTCGCCAGTTGGTCTACTGTCCATTGTGTAGAATTCCAATATGGCCTTTGATCCACATAAAATGAAGTTCTTTTTTCACTTTCCTCAGCATCGTACCGTTCATACTACTCAGTATGTCCACGACGTATTTATTCGAACGCTTTCATCTGTACGGTTGTTTTAATTTTTGAAGTGCATTTCTACTGAATTGCTGGATTCCATACGTGATGGGTGATTTAATGGCAAGTATTTCAGTTGTGAATACCGACGCTTCGCTGGGGAGGGAAAATGTCTTGGTGGCTACTTCGGTTTTAGGTCCGTCTGTGTGTAACTCTCTCCTGATTACACCAGTATACAGTGGTTAATTAATTAAGTAGTTAATAATACTAATTATTAATGTTTATTTTTTAACGGTTAGCAACATGCCACCGATATCGAATTTGGTCACATTCATCGTCAGAGTTTTCTATTTTAGAGGTGCATCAACGATGCTAAAAATACGGTACGAAAATAAACACCTCACAGACAAAACTACATGACAGTCTCGAAATTTTTGGCTTAAAGATTGATGACTCAATTGTAAAACAAGGCAAGATCTTCTCTTACCTAGGTCAGAGGTTTACCGAGGACGGAAGGTGCACCACTTAAGTTAAATGCCGTATTACTCAGGCGAAAAACGTTTTGCAGTGTACGCGCATGCACAGAAATGTTGTCCCGGTATAAACAAAGCATGGTATCCCCTTACCTCGTCGCTTAACGCATTGCTGCAGGCCAATAAGGCGCTACAATACTGTTTGATTTAAATGGGCACAGTGGCGGATGTACAGCAATACACACACACACACACTGTGCCTTCAGAACTACAATACATAACAAAAGTTTAGACCACCAGCTAAAATCAGTTAATGAATTCCTGTTCCTAATGGTATGAATTACTCTCCAAATATTGTTTTCGGCTTATTCGTGTTGATATACGATTTATGAAAAAGAATCGTTTAAGTATCGAATGAAGTTTATGAGTTATAATTTTTGAAATATTTTGAGAACTTATAAAAGAAGGGCCTACCCCACTTTTTGGTGTAAAGGGCAACCTGTTCACTAAACTACAGCAGGTATTATAGCTACCTTTTTTTTTCTAAATACATGTCCAATAGGATGTCCATTTCCGAAAAAGCCGAAAGAAAAGAAAGTATCACAGGTTTATTTTTTCTGCATTTTTACGACACTCACTTCCCAGGTCGGACGGTGGCTGTATAAGACGGCAGTCAACTCCTGCGATCTGTTGAGCGAAGCCTGTACTACGTGAGGGGTGCAAGTTAGGTGATGGCAGCTCATTCCAAAGATTTTCCAAGCATTTCTAATTACAGTGTTAATTTTTATTTTTTAAATGTGAAATTTGAAAAAGAACAACCCAGAAAGAAAGACCGTATGATACTTTCATCTTTCAGCTTTTATGTCAATGTACAGTATATTGGATAGTTATTTACGAAATACTACCTTATGTAGTTTAGTTAACTGGATGGTCTTCACACCCAAAAGTGTGGTATTTCTATAGGTTCTCACAATATTTGAAAAATTATAACTCTTAAACATCGTTCGATATTTCAACAGTTGTTTTTCATAATTTGTGTGTCAACACGATTAAGCCACCAAGTATTTTGCAGACCAATTCGTACAATAAATGTAGGACCAGGAGTTCATTGACTGATTTTCGCTGGCGGTCTGAAACTTTTTCCGCCTCTGTAGTGTTGTGGTTAGCGTGATTATCTGCTATCCCCGGAGGTCCGGGTTCGATTCCCGGCTCTGTCACGAAATTTGAAAAGTGGTATGAGGGCTGGTACGGGGTCCACTCAGCCTCGGGAAGTCAACTGAGTAGACGTGGGTTCGATTCCCACCTCAGCCATCCTCGAAGTGGCTTTCAGTGTTTTCCCAATTATCCTCCAGGCAAATGCCGGGATGGTACCTAACATAAGACCACGGTCACTTCCTCCCCTCTTCCTTGTCTATCCCATCCCTCTACGAGGCTCCTGTTCAAGTACAGCAGGTGATGCCGCTTGGGCGAGGTGCTAATCATCCTCTCCAGTTGAATCTCCGACCCAGAGTCTCACGCTCCTGGAGACTGCCCTTGAGGTGGTAGAGGTGGGATCCCTCACTGAGTCTGAGGGAAAAACAACCCTGGAGGGTAAACAGATTAAGAAAGAAAGAAAGAAAGAAAGAAAGAAAGACAGAAAGAATGAATGAAAGAAAGTCTTAAACTTTTTTTAGGTACTGTATTATACCCGTCCAATCCCGTACACTCCTTTTTTGTACTAGAATGGCCTTGAACAACCCCCCCCCAATCACTCCCTCACCTCATTTTCAATACTAGAGTGGGGCAGTGTCGATTGTTTATGCCAGGACACCATTTCTGAGCCGATCTACTTAGTCTTTTCCTCCGAATGAGAATGCTATATGCATTTGTATGGGCAGCTATTGTGAAATGCGGACACTAAATAAAAATAACCGTCCCGAAGCCTTTGAGATGTGTTGCTATCGTAAGATTATAAATGTGATGTGGAGAGATAAGATGTCAAACTCCAGAGCTCCAGATACTGTCAACCAACAGTGATCAAACCTGCGCACCATCCATAAGCGTCATTTTGCATGGTGGGGGTTCACACAATGCGCCATTCCATTCTAATGGGAACTGTGGCAGAAGGCTTCAATGAAGGAAAATATCCACCAAGAAGACCCAGCAATACATTCCTTAAACATATTCTAATTGGCATGCAGACACGGAATTGTTAATTAAGAAAACGGCAATTGAGTGGAGAATCTGGAAATGCTTTATGGCAACTGATCAGTCTTAGGGCTATGAACATGGGCGTAGCGAATGTGATAGGTCCCAAATAAAAAATCAGGCTCCCTCAAATAAAATGTAGCAATCTCTGAATAATAAATACAATGCAATGTATTGTCAAGAAAACTAGAACAACTTCAAAGATTTGAGGTAGGAAGTTCATATTCACAGGACATATGTACTAGTTTATTCTGAAGAAATGATTAGCATTTGAACCATGTCGGCCCTCAGGTTCACGGTCCACATCGATATCTCGGCGCACCACCACCGACTGGTAAAATGTGCCTGCGGCTCTCGTTGTCGATCTAATGCGAAGATAATGGATCAGTGTGAACTTACAAGTCGTGCAGGATGCCTCGCAGATGCATGCGAGAACCGTACTGTCAACTGAATGGGTTTGAAAGAGGGCGCATTATTGGCATGAGAGAACGTGATGCATCCATCCGGGAAATTGTTGCTCGTGTGGGACGACGTGTGTCAGCAGTGCAACGGGTGTGTACAGAATGGTTCACAGAAGGCCATAGAACACGACGAGATGGGTGTGGTCGCACCACGAAGACCACCCCCCGAGAAGATCGACACCTCATCCAAATGGCATTGCAGGACAGATTGCGTCTTCCTCGGCTCTGGCGCAACAGGGGAACAGTGTAACACATCGTACACTATCAGGAGTGACATTCAGTCGCCGTTTATGATCTTCTGGGTTACTGGCGCGTCGTCTACTTCTCCGCCTACCTTTGACTAATGGGCTAGACTGCAATGGTGTATGGAACGACGTCACTGAGGAAATGGCAGCAGACAGTGTTTTCGGACGAATCCAGGTTTTGTTTGTTTGAAAATGATGGCCACATTTTGGTTCGCCGCAGACAGGGAGAGAGGCATCACATTGACTGCATTCGCACAAGTCATACAACGCCAACTCAAGGCCTTATGGTGTAGGATGCTATTAGGTAGAACCAAAAGTCACTGTTGGTGTGTGTCCAGGTCATTGAGACCAGTTTGACCTACGTGAATGACATTCTGCGACCCGTAGCCATACCCTTTCTGCACGACACACCAGATGCCATATTTCAGCAGGACAATGCGCGACCACATGTTGTTGCACGAACACGTGCCTTCTTGTTGTCACAGGATGTCAGACTGTTGTCCTGGCCCGTCTGATCACCGAACTTGTCGCCGATCGAAAATGTGTGGGGTATGGTGAAACGGCGGGTGCGGCGCTGTGACCCAGTGTCAACCACCAAAGATGAACTGTGGAACCAGGTGAATGCAGCATGGATGGCTATACCCCAGGACGCCATACGCGCCTTATACGCATCGATGTCGTCACGCATAGAACAAGTTACCAGTGCCCGTGCCTACTAGGCAACAGGCCACATGCTGAACCTAGGTGACTGAAATGCTAATCGTTTCTGCAGAACATACTAATGAACATATCTTGTGAATATGAACTTCCTATTTGTAGTCTTTCAAGGCGTTCAGTTTTTATGAACAAGAATGTATAAATAACGGAAGTATTCGTTATTGTAATATAATTAACAAATAATTTTTAATAGGTTTTATTTGACTGCCTCAGTAGTTTAACGGCTGAGCTGTTGAACTGCCAATCATGCACAACTTAGGTCTTCGTACTTAACTAATTAGTTTCATATTTCAGTAACTGCAGAACTATATTCTATAACCGATACCGAAGTTTCGGTTATATTAATTTATTCGATACAACACAAAACACAAGCATGCTAAGAATTAAATAAAAGACATGTTCTAAAAATATCAAACCGCACAATTCATAAGTCTAGTCTACTATTAATTTCGGGCAGAGATTTCCTTCGAAATTGGGTTGACTGATTGTCACTACACCAACTTCTTATCGGCATTATGTACTGTTGTCGAATAAATGTGTGACAAAAGTTAAATGTCAGATGTAAGGCTTTTCAGGCGTTTGCTCTATTAACCAGCGTTTCGTCTTAGGTCTGACATTAGACTCGTCAGAGTGGGATGTGTCAGACCCTACCCACTGACGCTGGGTGTATGCAGGTGAGCTTATCAGAAGCCTATATATGAGGCACAGTCCGATAACTCTATACGGGAGATAAATCTCCACAATGGAATTATTGCCCGCCTAGCAATTCCGAATGGAAAATTCTAAATTCCCATGGAGGGAATTAGATATTTTTCACCAATAGAGCATGTCATTTAAAAGTTAAATGTTCAGCAAAATGTGTCCATAATACGATCTCAGGTGCACTACAGATCAACAAAGGATCATTTTCTAACTAGAATGTAATATTTGGTACCAATTTTCATTGCTGTAATTAATGTTGAATAATTTGTCACAGGCCTTTTGTGAGGACCGTGTCGTGGTGTGACGAGAGATGATACAAAGTTCCGTCACAATATCACCTAGTCCCCAGTCTGTAAAAAATGCCTGGGGGTGGACACACAGAGGCATAAAATTACTAACTGTGGAAGTGCCAAAGTTGTCTGGAAATAGATTTGTTCTGTGCTGAGAAATATGACAGGATCCTCTAATTCTAATGACGCTTAGAGAACAGCCTTAGAGCTAGATTGCGGTACATAGGTGCGAACTCGGCTTGTCATAGGGTACCTCTATTGTGCCCAGAAAAATGAACTGTGCTACCTGAACACATTCATCCGACTTGTAATAGGTGCCAAACAAAAAATGTTGAAACGTGTGCCACCGACAGAGACAAATCAAGTCGAGGAACTCAAGAGTGTTTCAGTATAACATTCGATTGTTATTGCAGAGAACAGTACAGTGTTTTTCATTTTTAAAAAATTACCTTTTATGGTGGGCTTTGTGCCCATGTTCTTTTTTCCCCTCCGTTGAAATGACTATTTTCTAGAGGAATAGTGTAAGATAGAAATAATGTTAGGTGTATTTTTCAAAGGACAAAAGGACATGTGACACGTGCACTTTATACTGCACCAAGAGACTGAGTGATGGTTATGATTTTCTTGTTGTGTTATTTTTGTTTGTTAGTTTGATACCTTGAAATTTATGAGAATTAATATAAATAAGAAAGAAAAATAATAAATGGCAAAAGGTTGTGCTGTATTACACTCAGAATAATAAACTGCCGATAGGTGCAACCAAATGGCAATTCCTCTACTTATAAATTGGGAAGAAGAAAAAAATCTCTTTCGACTGATTCTACAAAACTGCCCTGATCATTTCCGCGCAAAGTCACACTATACAGGGTGAAGCGAAATTCGCGCACTCGGGCGTCACAGCGCGACTCCTCACATGCCAGCAATAAAAAAAATGTATCTCACAAAAGTTCGTCCTGCGAGTATATCCGGCAGAAAAAGAACGTTGAAGAATGGCAATCTGCAAAAATTTTAACCACATGTAACCTCTGTCAGCACGTACAAACCGTGTAGTACAGTTGGTTCAGTGGATAAAGTTTTGAGTTAGCATGCAGGAGCTCGAGGGTTCGATCCCGGGTTGAAGCGCACTTTTTTATTTGCTAATTTCCATCGAACACTACATTTTGTAATAGAGTAAGACAACGTTTCTTAGGTCACATGTATCCTACATTTACAAAGTTTAGTAAAGCTTAACACGTTGTAACGCATCTAGTAGATGAAGAGGTGCGAACAAATTCATGTCCACGACGTGGAAAGGGCGTCTTTCAAAGCTGACCAATGAAAACGAATGTTCGTCCATTTCTAGGATCGTAGTATGTAAGTGCAAATGGTTTCTAGAGGACGCGCTGCAATCGCTGTTGACGATTAAGATGCCAGATACCATACCACCTGGACTACATTTACGAAATGGAAAACATTCGCCTCAAACCAAGCTCGACCCCCTCGACCTCCTGCATACTAGCCCAGAACTCTATCCACTCAAATAGCTTAATATGATCATAAATCATATTAAGCTATTTGATCCACTGCACCAACTGTACAGCGTGACTATTGTGTGCTGACAGAGGTAGTTACCCTACATGCGGTTACAGTGTTGGCAGACTGCCACTCTTCAACGTCCTTTTTCTTCCGGATATACTCGTAGGACGAACTTTTGTGGGAGAAATTTTTTTATTGCTGGCACGTGAGGAGTCGCGCCCGAGTGCGCGAATTTCGCTTCACCCTATATATTTATTTTATTTTTGCGAAGAATTTTCGGGGGCCCGGGCCCGCTTGCATTGCAGGCCCTGCAAGCCCTAACTTACGACCCTGACTGTAAACCAATGATGATGATGACGCTTAAACTGTCACGAATCCCTGTTAAAGTAAGCATATTAATTATTGTTTCCAGAACTTCTTATTCCAATTGATTAGATGACTTGTTTCATGCTCTGTAACGAACAATATCCACATTGAAATGTGGAACACGTAGTCACTGGAAACAGACTGTATTGCCTCTAGCTAAACTGTCCGACTGAACTAATCCAGCAAGGTTACTCGCGCCTGAGATTGTGAGATCGATTCCCGCCATCGGTAACCTTGACAGTATCGCAGTGTTCGTATAATGAGGCCTTCACCTCCGGGGAGATCTCATCGGCTTAAAAAGTAATCTTTTAATGACAGGGTTGTAATTGAACACCCTGACAGAGATTGAGTGAACATCAGATAAGGAGTGATGTTATTCTGAAGGTTAACAGTGAGAATCAGGACCTGTGTAGTTCCAAACAAATGTCTGTTTTAAATATCATTTACAATTCAACTAAGGAATGCTAGAGTGCTAATGAAGTTGGTAGGTGAAACTACCCAATTAAGAAGTAAACGTAGAAGTGGGATAGATTGATGATTTAGTGGAGAGGAGACGCATTTGTATTTCATCCAAAGATTTTCACTAAGTTTATGGCGTTAATATCTTCCTCACATAATCTGTGTGTCTATCAAGTCAACAACCCGAAAACTGGTTGGAATTTTGAAGTGCGAAGAAAAGTCCATTTGACACTCCATGCCGTATGAAGTCGGCATGTAAAAAATCTATGGTGACACATTTAGTATTTACCTGACAAAATTCATTAACACAGCCATAGTTGCCCAAGAGTGATGCTGTTTATTTTGCCATCTAGTAGGCCTAGAGTAAAGCGGAACGTCGAAACTAACGAGCAGACAGGCAGATGGCGTCAAATTGTAAATGTCTACACACGGTAGCTGAGGCCATATTATTATTATTATTTATTATTTATTATTAATTATTTCTTATTATTATTATTATTATTATTATTATTATTATTATTATTATTATTATTATTATTATTATTATTATTATTATTATTATTATTATTATTATTATTGTGTTGGGTATTCAACCCGAAGGCTGGTTTGATCCTCTGCAGCTCCGCCAACAGCTGTCACAAATAGCCTAGGCGTCACTGAAGAGGCGTGCTAGGGAAACGAGGAGTGAGGTAGTTTCCCGATGCTTTCCTCACCGAGCCAGCCGCTGCTATTACATATCAGTCTGCCAAGCCCACTGAAATGCATGCACCAACCGACTCTATGAGCGATATTTTCACACCATTCATAACAGGGACTGGCTGCATAAGGAATGGTATTACTAGCATCACTCATACCTCAGTCAGTTTCATATTGTCAAAGCCAAGGGTGAGACTGAGACAGGTCAATGAAAGTAACAAATTTGATATAACCCATACCAGAAGACATAGTGCACTGTAAACACTACATCTCGACAGCAAAGGCATATTATTATTATTATTATTATTATTATTATTATTATTATTATTATTATTATTATTATTATTTTAGAATATTTCAAATACATGTCACTAAAGGCTTGCTGATACTTAAAGGTTTCTTGCACAACATTAAAACCAGCATTGTAGATAGTGGGGATTAGCTTATCTGTATACTTTCCAACGTAAGTAAATCAAACTTGAGTAGTCGGATGTACTTTCCCAATCCCTTGCCCGAAATATTGTCACAAAATTTGCAGTTAGTAAGAATTCGTACTGCTTTCAATACGCTCTTCTTCTTCTTCTTCTTCTTCTTCTTCTCTTCTTCTTCTGTTTCTCCTTAATCCGCTTACCGTCCATGGTCGGTTTTCCCCTCGGACTCAGTGAGGGATCTACTACCTCAAGGGCAGTGTCCTGGAGCGTGAGACTTTGGGTCGGGGGGGATGAAACTGGGAAGGAGGACTCTCTTCCTTGTCTATCCCTTCCGATTTTCCATCCCCCCATATGGCTCCTGTTCAGCATAGCAGGTGAGGTCGTCTGGGCGAGGTAATTATTCTCCTTCCCAGTTTCATCAGCCTGACCTAAAGTCTCACGTTCCAGGACATTGCCCTTGAGAGAGTAGAAGTGGGATCCCTCGCTGAGTCCAACCCTGTAGGATAAACTGGTTAAGAAAGAAAGAAAGAAAGAAAGAAAGAAAGAAAGAAAGAAAGAAAGAAAGATGAGCATATTATTTAATGCCAGATATCATTGGAGTGCAACTCTGTTACAGGAATGTGACAATAAATAAATAAATAAATACTGTAAATAAATAAATAAATAAATAAATAAATGCAATGAAAGACTCACTCCCAGGAATTAACCTGGTACACATCTTGATGAAGACCGAGTACCCTGTACGCGCCGTGTGCATCTCCAGAAGAACAAATTTCGTTTATAAACTTTTCATCCTGGCAGGGTATCGAGCACGTCTTAGACACATCGGCCGTATAGTCCCCACCCGCAATCCCACACTCCATTGAACCATTTAATAATTAACGTAATCAAATTAATGCCGGGCCCAAATCAGAGCCTTGTGACATTCGCGAATGTACTTCATTATTGTATTCATTTGGTTACGAGGTTGAACAGGCGAAACAGCATTATCGATTTTTTCATTCCATGTGGAGTCTATTTGTAAGAAGCACTGACCCCTGTCGTGGCCACCACAAATACAACCATTTCCGTATCAATGACCTAAGTCATTTATCGAACACGGTTAGTGGACGTGAATGTTTTATTCCTCAGTTCAAGAGATTTACAAGTTACAAAATACCTACTGGGCCAAGAGGTGTACGGATGTACGGGAGATGAAAGCAAGACTTCGGCATCCAGGACTGGATATCGTTTTACAATCTTCACGTTAGCGTGTAGAAGAGCTTGCACGGATATCTTGCATGAGAACATGGTACTCATAAAACGAAATGCCTGTGCAATAAATCTTTAAGCAACGAACATATGCTTGAGTTAATAAATGTCTGGCAAACAGACAACAAAGTTAGCCTTGCGCGTTTTTCATCCTACAACATAAATTCCAAGTAGTTCGTGCCCGCACAAAGAGCCCGCTCTGGCTCGAAAGCATGCAGGTATTTTTCCACCTACTGTGATAACTCTGATTGGTAGCAACTGACAGGAAAGTTAGTTTGAGGGATACTAATGTTGGGGTCATCTGAGCCTAGACTGAAGGAGAAGGATCGCGTCGCATCGAGGATATTAAATTCTTAAATAGGGCGACAAGTGAAATGCGAGGGGCTGATAATCACTTCGTTTTGCTCCATAAAATAACAGTTAACACCCCATGTATATTGGGTGTTCATCCCGAAGGCTGGTTTGATCCTCCACAGCTACGCCAAATGCTGCCACAGATGGCCTAGGCATCACTGAAGAGGCGTACTAGAGAAATGAGGAGTGAGGTAGTTTCCCGTAGCTTTCCTCACCGAGCCAGAAGTTGCTCACATATCAGTCTGCCAAGCCCAATAAAATGCACATACCAACCGACCCTATGAGTGATATTTTCATGCCATTTATAACAGGGACTGGCTGCATCTTGAATGTTAATACTAGCATCGCTCATACCTCAGTTACTTTCATATTGTCAAAGCCAAGGATGAGACTGAGACAGGTCAACGAAAGTAAGAAATTTATTCTAGCCCATACCAGAAGACATAGTAAACACTACATCTCGCTAGCAAAGGCATACCACCCCATAACCTGGTAAAATCCGAGCGCGATTGGGGCCTGCAAGCTCTGAGCTTGCATCCCGGGGATGCCCGGATGAGCCCCACTGTCGGCAGCCCTGCAGACGGTTTTCTGTTTTTTCCCATTTTCACAGCAGGCAAATGTTAGGGCTGTACTGTAGTTAAGGCCACTGCCCCTTCCTTCCCAGTCCTACCCCTTTCCTATCCCATCTTCGTCATAAGACTTATCTGTGTCAGTGAGACGTAAAGCAAATCGCAAATAACCTGGTGAAAGACGGGGAAGTGAAGAGATCTCTTGAACAGGGGTACTGAAGCTCTTTGGGACAACTATGATTTCTATACGCGCAAGTTTTCTTGGCCACTGGTCTCCCTAGCCCTCGGTAGGTTTCGGATAGTTTCGTATGCGGAGCAAGCAGCATTGAAATATAAGATGCGCTTAGACCACCACAGTATCTCTTAGCTTTAAGTCTTGTCTAGCCCACATGGTGTCCATGATCATTATAGTCTGATACCGTAGTTAGCCGGTTCGAGTCTCGTTGCTGCAGAAAAGTTTCAACATTAGAATGTTGGTCAGCAGGGTAGGAGAGGTGGTGGTATGCAATTTGTAATCATTAGATTGCGTTAGTCTCTTCATTTCCTAATATGAGCCTGCCACTACATCTTCTCTGGTTTGTCTAGAGTATTGTAGTCTAGGCCTTCCTCTTCCTCCCTTGCTTTGAATTATTCCTTACATTACACTAAATATTTTGTTTGTAGAACAGTAGCGTTACAAAAATGTTGCAAAGTTTGGGCTGGGAAAAACTGAGAGAAAGGAGACGAGCTGCTCGACTAAGTGATATGTTCCGAGCTGTCAACGGAGAGATGGCGTGGAATGACATTCGTAGACGAATACGTTTGAGTGGCGTCTTTAAAAGTAGGAAAGATCACAATATGAAGATAAAGTTGGAATTCAAGAGGACAAATTGGGGCAAATATTCATTTATAGGACGGGGAGATAGGGATTGGAATAACTTACCAAGGGAGATGTTCAATAAATTTCCCATTTCTTTGAAATCATTTAAGAAAAGGTTATGAAAACAACAGATAGGGAATCTGCCACCTGGACCACTGCCCTAAATGTAGATCAGAATTGATTGATTGATTGATTGATTGATTGATTGATTGATTGATTGATTGATTGATTGATTGATTGATTGATTGATTGATTGATTGATTGATTGAATGGTCAATTAACTCGTCTCTTATTTTCCTTACTGTTGGTAGTAGAGATGTCCTTTTACCTATTCTCCTACGAATTTATTTGTGAGCTTTGCTGTCCACGGGATACTTTCCATCCTCCTCCAGCACCACATCTCAAATACCTCCAGACATGTCTTATAGCATGCTCCAATAGTCGCCGTTTCTGAGCCATACAAGGTCATACATCAGACATAGCACTTAATAAATCTTTCTTTCTTCTTCTTCTCTCCCTCTCTCTCACCATATTCAGATTCCTCGATGTAAGCAACATCCTTTCCTTGTAATAATTTGCTTTCGCCTACGCAATTCTGGTCTTCATGTAGGATGAAATTTTGCTATCTGAAGTTATTGTACTTCCTAAGTAGGTAAAGGTTATTACTTGTATGAGCAGTATATCATTAATTCCAAGGCGTTTTTCTGCCGGTATGCTCCAGTATGCGTACCGGTAAAATTTACATTGTAAAAATTGTGAAGGTTTGGATGATTTGTTTAAAAGCGTGTCTCCACTTATGTGCTACCGTCATTATTTGATGTCGAATTAAGGCGTCAGCAAGTGTCGATAGATTAACTCTCATTCATAATTATCGACCTATCATAAAGTATATGATATCGATCCGGATCGATAGCACTACTCTTTCGACTGTACGTGCTTGCCGCTTAAAATGTGGGAACTTCCTTCGTGTGACTGTGATCAGCTGCACCACATTGGATGAACTCTAAATATTCGTTGGGTAGCTTCAAGTTACAGAAGTGTTTCCACAGTTTGAAAAAACTACGGATTACTTGTGACACATTTTGAAAGAGCAAAACAGGAAGAGAACTGGGATAAGTGTGAAAGAATGTTGGTTTTATTCTTGATCTTGGTCTTACGTGTGATGCTCTTCAAGATTTGTCAGAACTCGGAGGTGAACTACAAGCACGCAATATCATTCTTTATAGGCTCATAAAGTAATACAAAACAATACGATACAATGGATTTATTTTATCTGGCGAGATTAAGGCTATTAGGCCCTCTCTTCCGTCTAACCAGAAAATACAGTCTCTATTTGTGCGAAATTAAAATAAATAGACTTACAACTGAAACATCTTGCAACTACTAAACAATACAATATTATGATAACGAGCAAAAATAAAAAATAGGAAAATAATAGGAAGATGATGATGATGATAATGAAGCTGATTATTTACACAATTATGACATGATTACCTAATTTCTATTAACCTTGATAATAACAATGACATTATATGAAGTCTATAGTTTAAGAAAGGCTAAATCTACAATGTTCCCATTACATACGAATAACAATTTAGGACTTCGTCTATTACTTGGTAGGTATCGGTGACAAAGTTGCCTAAAACTAGAAGGTGAGGTTCGTCTGATAGAGGCGGGTAGTGTATTCCATTGTCGTGCCGAAGAAATAACAAATGAGGGCGGGTTGGCCGCGCGGTTAGGGCACGCAGGTGTTAGCTTGCATCCGCGAGATAGTGGGTTCGAATCCCACTGTCGGCAGCCCTGAAGATGGTTTTCCCTAGTTTGCCGTTTTCAAACCAGGCAAATGCTAGGGCTGTACCTTAAGTAAGGCCACGGCCGCTTCCTTCCCAATCCTTGGCCTTTCCTGTCCCATCGTCGCCATATGACCTATCTGTGTCGGCGCGACGTAAAGCAAATTGTAATATCCCGACAAATTATTTAGTTTGAAGATAGGCAATTTAATAGAGGGTCCTACTATCGGAAAGTTCGACGAGCAGCCGAGAATTTGAAATTCAAGAGAGTTACCCTGGAGAAGTGAGGTAAAGAAAGCGAGCTGTCAATGCAAAAAAGTTCTCTTGATCCCGAAATGTTCTATGACAGCTTAAGACGACGGATGGAAAATCGTGTGTTAACAAAAGAAGACTCAAAAATACTACAATGGACAAAGTACTGTATCCTGAATGTTGGCCAGATACTGTGCAGAAGTATATCATTTTTGGTGAAGTTGAAGTACAAAATTTGTGGGTAATTTAAGGATTCAAGACAGATAAGTTCTAAGAGGTTATCGTGTATTCCTTGTTGAGAAGAAACTACAGTAGAACCCCGTTTATCGGAAATAAAGGGGGCGGAGCCACTCCGGTTGACGCGTTTTTTCTAATGACACATGGCAAATATTTTCGAATGATAAATGTCGAAATAAAAATGCATAAACTCTGTTAAACAAAAGTGCACACTGTATATTAACATTAAAATGTTTACATAATGTCACTCATTGTATAAAATCAGTGACTTTCTTCTGAATTTTCTTGGTTCAGCGCTGTCGTGCAGCTACATCGCACCACCGTTTAATCAACAATACATCACCTGGTGTAGATTCGTTGCTTTGTTCAACAAAGTGCAAAGCAATCTGAAATCATGAAACATGTTTGTTACTTCTGAACTGAATACTGTATACAGTAATGTTATTACAGTAGTGTAATTAAAGCGTGTGGTACTGTGTTTAAATAAAAATTCGAAATCAATCTTACTTCCAATGCATTAAATCCATCATCTGCTGCAACTCGATTCTCAGAACTGCTATTGTCAAAGTCGGAGTCGTCTGCATAATATTCATGACGAATAATACAGTAATAATAATTGTTACGGAGATATCCGTGGTAGTTAGAGGTGAAAGAAGGTGCGGGCGGGAATAGGTCTCAACTACAAAATTAAAGTTAATTTAAAACTTTAACAAAGGTTATATTTTCAAAACTTAACAATGATGACATAGAATTTGTAAACTTAACAAGTCAACAACAAGAAAAAATCAGGTACAAAGAAATCACAAGATTTAGGGGGTTATTACAAGATCTGGGCTTCGAGCCCCAAATAAAATTTCTGAGCTCTCAGCTCACAATAACAAGATACCAAAGGGCAGAACACCCTTAATTACATGGAGCATTAGCTCCCAACTTTACATCTCAAGCCTCTCTAAGGCACTTTTACCACAACACTATAAAGAGCTGTCCCGCTCTCGATCTTTCAAGCCTATAAAGGCAATAACGGACTCTTACACAACCTGCCATCAAGGCATAATAAAGAAACAGGGGTATATCGTACCCAATCTACTGGGCCTTCGCAGGAAGGAAAACAAACGGGTTAAGTAAATGGCCCAAAATACAAAATTGAATGGAGGCGATAACTTGCACTCCTACACCAAGTTTTGTCTAAAACCTATGTGGCGCTAGGCCGATCATACAGGGCTAATCCCAAGCTAGGGAGGTGACACGTATGAGAAAACTTTACTACATTAAAGAAGAGAAAAACGGTTATGAAAACGTAGTCACCTCCTTTTTCAAAAATGAATGGGAGTTCGAGAGGGTGAAGCACTCTCTATCCCCGCTTTACAGATTTGTAATTTATAGATAGACAGAAAAGAATTTATATTTTAAAAAGGTAGGTTACATACTAAAGGTTTCGAACCCTCCCCGAGAGTTAAACTGCTGAGCTAGCAAGAAATGAAGATGTTAACAGGCCATTACCTTGTAGATGAACTGCTGCTTGAAGAAAGAGGCACTTCCCGCCCCCTGCTACATATTCACACACTAAGAGAGATGTTACTGAAGTGGCACCGAGACAAGAAAATCAGCAGTTTTTATACCCTCGTGGAGAATTCGAGGCCTTTCAGGAATAAGTAGACACACCCACACGATTTTATTGGGTAGCTAATAGCAGCATATCCATATCGACGAAGACATACATGATTGGCTGAAAATTAATTAAAGAATTTCGGGATTGGCTCAGTTCAAAACTGGCGGACAGAAGGATTAATATTGCCAACCCAAACAATAAAAGAAAGAAATTTAACAAAGAACAACTTATGAATACAAAGTTTCTTCAAGAACAGTCCCTTCACTTCACACCAGAGTGCACAATCGTACTCCTTTCTCTGTAGAGACATCTAGAAGAGAATGTCCACACTTCTTGATACGGAATAAACAAACACAAATCGAAATAGACACCGTTCAGAACACTTCAAAATTACCAAATTTACAATAGTGACATCTTCCGAGAAACTGTTGAATTAATACAGTTTGTTAAAGTTCAGGCTTTCTCCTGTAGAGGAGTTTTTCAACTGGCGCAATATTTAAATTTGCGGGGTCGGGGTGTACCAACCGGTACAATAATAATAATAATAATAATAATAATAATCTTTCCTGCTTGTTCAAGAAAAAATGTATCATGGAACTAACTAAAGGGTAAGAAACTGTTTTGTTTTATGCGACACGTGCATTCTGACATAAGTCATAATATAAAAATAGGGTTTGCCTAGTAGCTCTCAGCACGTATAGCAAGAGAAATCACTAATATCGACAGCTAAGAACGAGAGGATAAAAACAAAATATTAAAATACAATTTTGTCAGAACATTTCGGTTAAGCCGGGTTTCGGTTAAGCGAAGTTCGGTTAGGCAGGGTTCTACTGTACTACTACTTGCTAGCATTCCTACTTCTGCCTCTGAATGTGAGCGAGGTGTTTCGCAAATGAACTAAATATTGACACCAATGGTACCTGAAAGGAACACAACTTGCGACCGACAAAAAGAGCAAGATGGCAGCATCAGCATTATGGACCCAATTTGGTAGTTACGGTAATCACACGTCACACCTTTAATTTTATTAACATTTCAGTTACCTATGTTAAAGTCTGAAAGTTAATGTAAAGCTTAAGTTAAATTGTGTTTAAGCCTATATATTGGGTTAGACATTATGGTGGACTATGTGTTTTAAATAAATTTTGAACTAATTTACTGCAACCGGCTACCTGTTAGTATAATAAGATTATATGACACCATAGAAATTGTTGCCTGAGACTGCAGTACTGTATGTTTAGGATGGGTCGAGTAGGTTCCGGCTAACGTTTTTCCAGAAAAAAATGCTGATTAATTCTAATGTAGACTGCAATATACTGGCGGTTGCATACTATACCATCGCAGTGAGGTAATATCGTGGATTTATTTTAACCCTGACCCACAGGAGGAAGCATCTCAAGCTGCGACCACTACAACAATACAACGTTAACCAGACACTTTTAGTAAATCACGTAACATCAGAGACTTGAAAGTACGATGCTCCCAAAATATTGCAGTTGTTTTCGCGAGTTCCGAGAATATCCAAACAGGCTCTGTGCCCCCTACGAGCTAAAACAAGACGTAGTAATTCGCTGCGTTACGTGACACATCCACATTAATAAAATATCATCTCCACTCTTTTAGTCCATACATCAAGGAAAACTGGAAATTAATTTAATGTAGAGACATGTAATTCTACCCAATATTTGTGAGGTAAACTTGTCCTTATCTTCTTACATCCCACAAATCAACTGTCGTGTGAGGTTTTTTTTCCTGACTAAACAAGCTCAGTGTCACTCATCCTCTGACCTTGGCAAAGTAATTATGCTAATATTATACAAACATCCAGTCATGAACTTGTTTGAGCCTAAAGGGAAATTCCGAATTTTATACTCATGTAACATAGCTTTCATGCTGAATTCTTTGTTGCTGGATGGCATGACGCTTAGAAAGGACTGCAGCGGTTTGAGAAACCGAAGTGCCTGAACACCTCTGTTCTGTGCAGAAGAGGAATTATTATTATTATTATTATTATTATTATTATTATTATTATTATTATTATTATTATTATTATTATTACGGAGATATCCGTGGTAGTTAGAGGTGAAAGAAGGTGCGGGCTGGAATAGGTCTCAACTACAAAAGTAAAGTTAATTTTAAAACTTTAACAAAGGTTATATTTTCTTTTCAAAATCAACAAATAACAGAGTATTAACAGGTACCAAGTAGCAGATCAACAAATAAAGCAATTACAAATTACAGTTCGTTATAAGATTTGGGCTTCGAGTCCCGTTTTACATTCCTCGAGCTGCAAGCTCAACTTTGCCAGGTTACAGATCAGATCCCAGGGGCAGAAAACCCCTTCATACAAGGAGCACTTACTCCCAACTATTAACCTCAAGTCTCTCTAAGGCACCTTTACCACAACATCATAAAGAGCTGACCCGCTCTCCATCTTTCAAGCCTATAAAGGTAATAACAGACTCTTATCCAAACTGCCATCAAGGCATACAAAGAAACAGGGGTATATAATACCCAACCTACAGGGCCTTCGCATGAAGAAAACAAAACATCAGGTTAAGTTAATGGCCCAAAGTACAGAAAGGACTGGAGGCGTGAACTTGCACTCCTAAATATACAATATTAAAACCTAAGTGGCTCTAGGCCGATATACAAGGGCTAATCCCAAGCTAGGGAGGTGACTCGTATGAAAAAGCTTTAATACATTAAGGAAGAGACGAAACGGTTATGAAAACGTAGTCACCTCGATTTCAAAATGAAAGGAAGCTCGAGAGGGTGAAGCACTCTCTATCCCTGCTTTATGGAAAAGGGATTTGAAGTTTTTACATATACTGAAAAGTAATTTACATTTTAAAGGAATTGGTTACATATTAAAGGTTTCGAACCCTCCCCGAGAGTTAAACTGCTGAGCTAGCAAGGAACACAGATGTTAAAAGGCCATTACCTTGTTGGAGATCTGTTGCCCGAAGAAAGAGGCGCTTCCCGCCCCCTACTACATATCCACACACTAAGAAAGATGTTACTTAAGTGGCCAGGAGACAAGAAAATCAGCAGTTTTTATACCCTCGTGGAAAGCTCGAGACCTTTCATGAATGATAACAACCCGCCCACAAACTTTTATTGGATAACAGTAAAAACTAATACACAAGACGAGGAAGAAACACCTTATTGGAGGAAAATTAATTACAGAAATTCCTGATTGGCTACATTCTAAACAGGCGGAAAGAAAGGATTTATATTGCCAACCCACAAATGACAGAACAAAATTTAGTAAAGACAAAACTTCTGAAAACAAAATTTCTTCATGAAAGTTCATTCCATTGCACCAGAGTGTATTACCATAGTTTTTGTAGACACATCTGGTAGAGAACGTCCACACTTCTTGATCAATGCCAAACAAAAACACATCAAAATTTACACAGAGCCATCTTCGGAGAAACAGTGAGTTGATACATTTTTTAAAGTTCAGACTTTCTCCTGTAGAGGAGTTTCAATTGGCGCGATATTTGAACTAGCGGCGTGGAGGTGTACCGCCCGGTACAATTATTATTATTATTATTATTATTATTATTATTATTATTATTATTATTATTATTATTATTATTATTATTATTCCGGTCACAAACACCAAGTGCCGTGCGGTTAGGGTCGCGCAGCTCTGAGCTTGCATCCGGGAGATAGTGGGTTCGAATCCCCACCGTCCGCAGCCCTGAAGATGGTTTTTTGTGGTTTTCTATTTTCGCACCAGGAAAATTCTAGAGTTGTACCTTAATTAAAGCCACGGCCGCTTCCTTCCCACTCCTAGGCCTTTCCTATCCCATCGTCACCGTAGGACCTATTTGTGTCGGTGCGACGTAAAGCAAATGGCAAAAAGAACCAAGTAATAGCAGCGAAGATGACGTCACCGACGCTGGCACAGTATTCTTATTCTTTTTCTTCTTCGTTATGCCCGGCTAAGGAGCGTGATTGAAATTGTTTAGCTGTTGTCGTCTTCTTTTTTCTCCCAAAACCTCTTCATCTTCTGGCTGTGGATTTTCTTGTGATCTTCTGTCCAGGTTTTCTTGGTGGTAGTGCACGGATGGTGTGCAAAGTGGTGATTGTTGACTAATTTTCTGAACTTGGATCTTTATAATACAATGTTATCCGTGATACCTATTCTCTGAAGATCTTACCCAACTTCGAGCATCTAATTGTTTTTTTACTTTCATTGATAAGGCAGGGTTCAGAATTATTTTGGTCAATCTCTGATTACTCATTCTGAGAATATGTCCGAAAAATTTCAAACTTCTCTTCCTAAATGTGTGAGAGTTTTCTTCTGAGTGTTAGTAAAATTCGTGAGATTTCCTTATCAATCAGATTCCCCCTGTACATACTGGTGCAAACATTTAGTTTAATTTTTTTACTTGCTTTTCTACTTTAATCATTGATCTGCCACACTTACCAGTGTTTCAGATGCGTATAGTACTTCAGGCTAGATTACTGAGTTGTAAAATCTTAATTTTGCATTCCAGGATATGGATTATTTTTATTATACCTCTTTCAAGTGAGCCTCTTCAGTCCTGGTTGTTTAGAGATCCTTTCTTTATTTTCTTCACGATCCAGTTCTGAAGGTTGGATGACTTCTCCCAGGTATTTGAATATAGACATTAGAGGTAATTTGCCAAATTTTGTTTTCATTGCTTGTCCATCTATAGGTACCGAAGAGATGTCCTGTTCTGGATGCAATTTTATGGAGTTTTTCAATGGATGCATCACTTCCTGTCTGTTATTGGACACGACTTGCACATTATTATTATTATTATTATTATTATTATTATTATTATTATTATTATTATTATTATTTGTCTGTACATTTAATGAACTGTTTCTGTCCCGTTTCGTTGAAGAAACACTGAGTGGATTGACTAGCTAAGGTACTCCAATGAAGTTTCTTTTACTGATGATGATGATGATGCTTGTTGTTTAAAGGGGCCTAACATCGAAGGTCATCGGCCCAGTTTGTTTTACTCATACGATGGGCTGAGATGATAGAGATGATGAGCTCAATTTGGCATTTTGGTGGCAAGTTATTTGATTGTGATAAAAAACGTGAGCATCGTATTGATAGCATAGCGAGGAAATCAAATGGAATCTCATAACGTAACAAGAAAATAAACCAAACCTTGGCCGCACGGCTTAGGTCACGTAGCTGTGATCTTGCATTCAGGGGGAGGTTGGGCTTGAATTCCACTGTCGGCAGCCTTGAAGATGGTTTTTCGTGGTTTTCCATTTTCACATCAGCCAAATTCTGGGGCTGTACCTTAATTAAGGCCACGGCCGCTTCCTTCCCATTCCTAGGCTTTTCCTATCCCATCGTCGCCATAAGACCTATCCATGTCGGTGCGACATAAAACAAATAGCAAAGCACCATTAGTATAATAATAATAATAATAATAATAATAATAATATAATAATAATAATAATAATAATAATAATTGTTCCGGGGTTTCCGTGGCTCATACAGGATTAGGAAGCACCTGGATTGAATGGCTGGATAAGGAATTAACTAGAGCAGAACTTAACAAATTTGGAAATTTTATTTCTTTCTCACTTTTCCTTTTTCTAGTTTAAAACTGATTGATAGAGAATCTGAAAGTATAACAAGCAAATAGAACAGATCATTAATGAACTCGTCAGCTCTGACAATAACAGGGACTTAGAAGCCCGAAAATCTGGTATAACACTTGAGATAATTATCAATTAGTTAATTTACATAGAAAAGGGTATAATGCTGTTGGCAGGTACAAATATCTAATAATATCAGGTTTTGCTGCGTCTGTTGCCACTAACACAAACCTATTGTGTAGGCCTACCCAACATAGTGGTACTACTCGCAAGTAAAGGCGACCCTTGGTGTTCCCCGTGTGATGGTACTAATTACAAATAGACTCATGGTTCTAATTCGATCATCACTTCGTCGCGCCTTTTAGTCGCCTCTTACGACAGGCAGGGTATACCGTGGGTGTATTCTTCGTCTACATACCCCGCCTATAGGGGATTGTGTGTTTCTTCCGCGGGAGCTATTTTATTTCGCTCAAAGTCCGCTGCCACCTGGGACCCGCCACGTGGGAGTATCACCTCTCCCCCTGCTACGCCAGCGTAGTAGGTTCGTGGTTTAAATGTGTTTCTTCACTTTTGTGGATTTTCACACGGTTTTCTTACAACCTAACTGATCCATCATGTGTATTAATTAACACACTGTGTGTTATCTAGAAGACGTGTGCATATTATTTTATCAGTGAATACTAACACATTGATACGTCTCACGAACTATGCACGGATTGTTTGTGCTTGTGGAACAGCCGCAGCTGTAAGTAGCGTGATTTTCTTGTTTCCGCAGCTGTAAGTAGCGTGATTTTCACGTTTCCGCAGCTGTAAGTAGCGTGATTTTCTTGTTTCCGCAGCTGTAAGTAGTGTGATTTTCTTGTTTCCGCAGCTGTAAGTAGCGTGATTTTCTTGTTTCCGCAGCTGTAAGTAGCGTGATTTTCTTGTTTCCGCAGCTGTAAGTAGCGTGATTTTCTTGTTTCCACAGCTGTAAGTAGCGTGATTTTCTTGTTTCCGCAGCTGTAAGTAGCGTGATTTTCTTGTTTCCACAGCTGTAAGTAGCGTGATTTTCTTGTTTCCGCAGCTGTAAGTAGTGTGATTTTCTTTCCACAGCTGTAAGTAGCGTGATTTTCTTGTTTCCGCAGCTGTAAGTAGCGTGATTTTCTTGTTTCCACAGCTGTAAGTAGCGTGATTTTCTTGTTTCCGCAGCTGTAAGTAGTGTGATTTTCTTTCCACAGCTGTAAGTAGCGTGATTTTCTTGTTTCCGCAGCTGTAAGTAGCGTGATTTTCTTGTTTCCACAGCTGTAAGTAGCGTGATTTTCTTGTTTCCGCAGCTGTAAGTAGCGTGATTTTCTTGTTTCCACAGCTGTAAGTAGCGTGATTTTCTTGTTTCCGCAGCTGTAAGTAGCGTGATTTTCTTGTTTCCGCAGCTGTAAGTAGCGTGATTTTTTGTTTCCGCAGCTGTAATTAGCGTGATTTTCTGTTTCCCACCTGTAAGTAGCGTGATTTTTTTTGTTTTTCACTCAGTTGTTTATTCATGATCATGACTTTGTGTATTATCTGAGTGAATTGCGTGGGGCTAATAAGTGCATATTTAAATGCATATTTCACTACTTTTTGTAGCATGATTCCATGCTTATGTTGGTAACTTCCACAGCATATAAACCGATGTCTTATCATTACACTGCCACCTTCAGTGTTTAGAACGTTTGAACTGATACCATAGGATCACCCTTATAAGGCAACATCGAAGATCTTACATAATGTGAATTTAAAAACTCTGCTCAGAATATACTACGCAGTACAAAGAATTCGAAGAAATCCTTGGATTGTATCAAGATCTCGCCACTGTCAACGTGTTTCCGTCCCATCTCATCTCGCTATCGCATCTTACTTCCCGGGAATTTCACGAATCCTGTCTCAGTAGCTTGTCGTGTCTAGAATGCTGTGTACTACCTTTGTATGTCAGGTGATTCATGTTCCAACAACGCACTTACCTTCATGTGCAATCCTCCTTGGTATTCTCCACGTACCTCAACCATGTCTGAAATAACGACCATTGCCACTTACTTTCAACTCAAATATCACACGAACATAATTTTAAAAAGGTGTAATATTTTTTTGCTTTCTTTCTTAATCTGGTTTCCCTCCAGGGTTGGTTTTCCCTCGGACTCAGTGAGGGATCCCACGTCTACTGCCTTAAGGTCAGTGTCCTGGAGCATGAGACTTTCGGTCGGAGGATACAACTGGGTAGGAGGATCAGTACCGCGCCCAGGCGGCCTAATCTGCTATGCTGAACAGGGACCGTGTGGGGGGATGGTAAGATTGGAAGGGATAGACAAGTAAGAGGGAAGGAAGCGGTCGTACTTTAAGTTAGGTACAATCCCGGCATTTGCCTGGAGGAGAAGTGGGAAACCACGGAAAACCACTTCCAGGATGGGAGATGTAATCGAAGCCACCTTTACTCAGTTGACCTCCCGAGGCTGAATGGACCCCGTTCCAGCCCTCGTACTAGTTTTCAAATTTCGTGGCGGTGCCAGGAATCAAACCTGGGCATCCGGGGGTGACAGCAAGTCACGCTAACCACTACACCACAGAGGCGGACAAGTAAAATATTTTAATGAATATTAATTTTATTATTCACTTTTTAAGATATGTATTAAAACCATCTTTTCAGTTCAAATCGCAATACACTGGATCACCAAATTAACATGGCTTGGAAAACTGCCCTTATTGTGATACATTAAAAAACGCCCGTTATCAAAAAATAAGATCATTCATTTCCGAAGAGCTTCGTGGAAAAATGTATTCCGTTCACGAAGATATTCACAGCGCGTCAGCAAACGGGAGCGGCAGAGGAATTGACATGAGAGTCTTCAAACACAACAAGAAAGGTTATATAACCGATCCTTCAATCCGAATGGAGCATTACATTGGCCAGCCTGAGGGCGTTGTCGTTGAAAA